>NC_142600.1:25639459-25774459 GCF_041222555.1 Hakea prostrata | reverse complement strand
CCCTAGGCTGGCCAAACCCTCAAAGAGGGGCATTTTGGGCATTTTCCGCCATATTTAGTTGCTGGAATTTAATTCCAGTTTAATTTTAAAGTCCAGTTTTGTTAAGAAAACTTAATTTAAGTTAGTAGTTGAGTCCTTAGTTCTTTTAAATTCTAGCTCATGTCAATTAGAGTTTTAATTAAATAGAATTTAGCATGTGCTAATTAGAGTTTTATTTCAGCATGTGTCAATTAGGGTCCACTAAATCTTTTAATTTTCATTTTCATTTCAATAGTTGTGATTAATGGTGGCAGGATCCTAATCTGTAAAGGAATCCCACTTAAGAGTTAAGGTCTTTTGGTAGGCTATAAATAAGAGCCTCCTCTTTCTTTGTAAGTTAACTCTCATTATGTGAATAAGAAAATTGAGTCTAAATGACCGTGGTTCCTGTTTGAGGGTGCCACAGTGGATTTTGAAAAAGTATTATTCTTCAATGGTCAGCAACCTATCTAGCATTCTTCTTCAACAAATTCCAGCAGCCATTGATAGCAACGGCAGCTTTAATCAAGTAAATACAGCAGCCCCACCCCCTTCCCTCACCTCCGAACCCCATTGTGAACCCTAGGCAGCATTCCCCCACCATCGCAGCCTTCCCTCTCCCCTTTCCCCTGCTGCCGTGACTTGGCAGCAACCATTCCCAACCCCCATTGACATCCCAGCCCCTCTCCCTCACCCCTACCACCACCCTTAACCCCTCCCCTGCCCATCCCCTCTGTCGCGCAGAAAATCGCACCCCTCCCCATGCTGCCGCAGCTTGGCAGCAAGCATCCTACATCCCCATGACAATCCCAGCCCCCTTTCTCACCCCCTATGACCCCCTCTACCCCTCTCCCCCACACCTCCTCATTCTCCTCCTTCCTTCGGCCCTCTCTCTCTGTGTCTTATCCCTTTGCAGCAGAACAGAAAAGAAAAACAGAAACAGAAAAAGAAAAAGAAGGGGAAAAAAAAAAAAAAAAAAAAAAGAAAAAAGAAAGAAATAAAGAAAAGAGAGACTTGAAAAGATTGCCCAAGGTTCAAGGTTCCTCTTCCAAGATCTCCAAGAACCTACCCATCTTGATCCAAATTATCTCATTCTTCTTTCCTATCAACCCTAGGAAAAATTTTAGTCTCCCAAATTCTTCCCATGGGAATTTGGATAAAAGCCTAACTTTTTTGCTATCATCCCACTCAGTTTTTTTAACCCAAGTATTGCCCAAACCCTACCCATTAAGATCCCAATTTTATCTCCTTGTTCATCCCACAATATTTAACCACATTATCCTCCCCACCTAGTTTTGGTCATTACTTTACTAGAAGATTCTAGGCGAATCCTTAATTCTAGGGAAATTATTCTAGAAACCCTAACCCTAGATCGGGCTCACATCACTAAGTTAAAGCTAGGGTTAAAGCCATATATCTAGTTAGCATTGGGGGTTGCTGACATAATTGATTTGAGGGATTTGTTTGATAAAGCCCCAAGGGTCGAAACCTTGTTGGCCCAAAAGAAACAGCCTAGTCAAGATGCTAGGAAAGATCTTGAATACATCAAACCGCCTACCACAACCAACCACCACTATTAATACTCCACCACCCAGAACTAATGTTGAAAGAAGCTTCCCCAACACCGCTAGTCTTAGGGAATGCTTTGTTGTCATGAGAAGGGCAACTACGCTAGAGATTGTCCCCAAAGAAGGGGAGTTGTTGTATTTGATCCTAACCAGCAGGTGCCTGAAGAGGAGGTAGTTTGTCCTCCACTGGAAGACGAGCCAAACAGGTAGTACGTGGAAGAGTTATGGAACTAAACCACACCTCAATGTGACGGCAAAGATCTTGGTGTCAGATATTGAATGTGAAGACTAGAGGAGAAGCAAAGTTGGTAGGTTCCTGCCATAAACAATTGTGGACAATGGCAGCAGTGTCAATGTTCTCTCAGAAAATTTTGTCAGAAGGACTGGGCTCAAGACTGAAAGGCACCCAACAACTGTACAACGTCTCCCCCCTCAACAGTGCCAAAATTGAAGTCAGCATCAAGTGCTTAGTACCAGTAAGTCTACAATCTTACTCTGAGGAAATATGGTGTGATGTGGTCCCTATGAAGCTCTCACATCATTCTAGGGAGGCCTTGGCTCTTTAATAACAACGTCACCATCACCAGCAAAGAGAACAAGTGCACATTTGACACAAGTATGGTTGTCAAGGCCTTGACTACATACCGTTTAGGCTTCTAGGCAGATTTTTGGGGGCCTAAGCGACTGTTGCCTTAGGGGTGTTTAAAACCTTGATGCTATTCACTTGGCCCTTATTTTTCCAAATATATTCAAGCAAAATGTTAAGCAAATAAAAACAACACCCCCCCCCCCCCCCAAAAAAAAAAAAAACCACCCAGAAATAAATAAAAATAGTTAAAGTTGGATTCCCAAATGCTAAAAAGTTAACTTCCAAATTTGATAACAAAAGCTGGATTTTGGTGTTAAGCAAAATTTTCCACTTTCTAATGCTGGAATTTTCTCAAATCTAAAAATTCCATAAATATTAATATGATAAAACATTTGCTAAAAGAAGTCTGGTGGGATTTTCATTTGTATGATATATAAAAGGATTATTTTCATTCATAGTGACTTTGAAAGCATTCATGCATGTCAAATAAAGTTTGATACACACTGAAATGTTAATGAATTTCTTGGAAAGCTGGTTTATCGTTCTACCTAATACCAATGGTTTCAACTATAAGTTGAGAAAACATTAATTACTTATAGATAATATCATATTGTCTAGAAAGTAAGAACAATATAAACCAAATGTGAGACAAGGTATAAAATAACAATGACCAATTCCAAGAAAAGTAAAAACCAAATTTGTGTTTTGATTGTTTCAAACTTTTAGTTGCTTGCTTCCTTAGTTCTATAATATCTTTTAGTTCTATGTTGATTTTTCAAGATTTGAAGTGGCTTAATGTCGATTTTTGATGATTTGATGTGGCTTCATGTTAATTTTAGCATACTACATAATGTTAGAAAAGAAGGGAAATAACCATTACCTTCAAACTCCAATCACCTGAATCCAAGCAGTAAAGGAGGAAAATAAAAAATACAAATTAGTGGGAAGAAATCAAGTTTATGTTCAGTTTTCAGCAAACTCCCAAATACCAGTCTCTGAATCTCCAAAACAGGGTCTCTGTTTCGATTGAAACCCGTAAATTATATATATGGTTTGACCATGTTTCGACTGAAACTCGGTCAAAACCTTTCAAAGCAGGGTCAAACCAGTATTGACCCTTCCATTCGGTTTGGTTAGTGCCAAGACTGATAAGCAAGTGTCTACCAAAAACATTGGAACTGTGATTTAGAAGACATGAGACCAGCAAATCTGGAGTTGTTTCTCTCTGTATTTTGCATGTCCTCCTAGTTACTATCTTTTTGTTCAAATCTTATTCCTGAACCACTGATCTTCTAGGGATTCAGCAGGCCATAATCAACTTCTGACCAGCTTTGGTCTGAATCAGAGACTGGAATCTTGAGGTATTAATCATTTCTGTATTATGACTATTTTTACCTCATGGCTTTCACTATAATTCTGTGTCCGTAGTTTTATTTCCTACATCTGTCCTAACAGCTTAGTGAAACACATCATTTTGGCTATCAATTTCTTTGAAGAAATCATGTACAAGGAATTTATTATAACCTGAATCTTGAGAAAATAGAAAGAGGAAAACCATAAAGGAGTTAAAAGCTTTCAGATATTCAAAGAATTCATCCCTTGAATAATGTAAGACTTAAAATCAAGTGTACTGGAAACACTTCTATAGAGGTAGATCAAACATCGTGATAGCTTCAAAGTAGATCAAGAACGCAAATTGCCCCTCTAAGTAACATTATAACATAACAGATATACAAACAAGAACAAAAGCACGGCAGAATTAGAAAAATATGGTAGCTGAATACCAGATTATCCAAACATACCACGTCATTTATAGGCCCCAAAAAATGGGAAAGTGGACTTTTCAAGTTATTTAAAACATATTTCTACAAATGTTAAAAGGGAATATTCTATAACTTACACTATTTTAGAACTTAAATTGATTCCAATGACCTTGCAGAGGAAGATTAAAAAAAGCAGAAAAGCCGAATATCCAAATTTAAAAGCGTTCTTTCACTAACTTGACCAAGCTTAAAAGTGATGCTGCAATATTTTCTGCTTAAGTAGTTGGTTGATGATCAAAACTTTCACTGATCAATTTCTTTGTCTGAATATAATAAATGATAAAATTCCTTGATTTTAACCTCAAGGGTGGCTTGATGGTAAGCGAGATTCTTTTCGGATATACAGCCGTACTTTGTTCAGAAGCAGACTTTACGTCACTATCGAGTAACTGAATATCATGACCTAGTTCTTTACCCATTTTTTTCAACAATAACGTGATTGGATGACTGAAAATCCACATGCATTTCTGAATCACTAATAGGAAATTTTATATCGCCAATTTACAACTATTTGGAATAACGGGAAGAGAAGACAATGAAGTGAAGAAACTCTTTACCTGAAATCCTTGAGTTCCTAGTTTCACCTTCAGGATTTGAACGGTCTGCTCTTCCGCCATTTCCTGCTGCTTGTCTAAATATTTTCACTTCTTCTCGGTGCGACTATGTTTATCGTAATCGGAGACTGAAAGGAGAACACAGTGCTCACGCTTGACGCGACAGAGAAGCTGAAGATGGAGAATCCAACAAAATAGGAAGTAGAGCGGCTAGAGCCTGTAGAGGGTAGAAGGTAAGAAGGGCAGGTAAGGTTAGGACCCGAAGCTGACATTCTACCAAACTACTTAACTACCTTGGGGGACCAAGACCAGCCAACCCACCACCACCACCATGAAGTGCTAATGCTGGCGGTGTTGACCATATGAAGATTTTTTTATAATTTTTTTTTGAGTTTTTTGTATGGCGCCCCAAACTACTGACCCTCAAGTGCCATAAATGATATGGCACCCCATTACTTAAAAGTGAAAATATCCAAGTTAGCCTCGTTGATCGTTAAGTTTGGATTGTAAAATGTTCAAATACTATAGGTATATATACCAATAAACCTGAGAGTAACATTTCACTTGTTTAAATAATCTAACTTTAGTTTTTTTTGGAAATGAGGTTCATCCGGCCCAGCATGCGTGCACCACGACTACATCCTCAAGGCGTTTTTTATATAATTAATATAGGCGAAGCCCTGGCCCCGAGGGGATTCCAACCTTAGTTGTTTACCCATTTCTTCTCACACCCTATTGGAAATCCACATCACCCGCAATCACCACTCCTCCCCTACGGCAACAAACACCCCACCTTCTTCTATAAACAATTAGCCCATTTAAGGCTTTTCAGCTTCTTTGAAGCAGACGAGCCAAGTCTCTTCGTTTTGGCTTCCTTCTTCCTCTATAATCTTCATCGTCATCCATGTTTCTGAATCTCAGAGTTGGCTCATAATTGAAAAGAGGAACAACAATGGTGGATTTCGATCTCGTGAACCCACTACTAATAAGCTTCCAAGCAGTGGCGGAGCCACATTGGCCCCCCTCCCCCCAAAATTCAAAATTTGTTTATACTCGATACAAGACGATAGTAACATGAAATTGCTTAGGAACACGGGCAAGTGGATGGATTTTTGGTATCATCTCAAAGGGAGTTTGGCTAACCATCAAGAAAGACGAAACCCGTTTGTGGATTTTACCAAGGATTGCAAACAGCATCAGCTATGCAACTTCATGTTACTAATCGATCTCAGATCTTCAATGGTGCGAACGTACTTCAAAGACCGACAAAAGGCGCTAGCCTTTGCACTTAGTTCATCTGTTTGTATCCATTCTCATTAACTCTTAAGAATTATGCCTATTTAAAATAAATAAGTACAAGAATTCATTTTTGGTCAAGAATGACAAAATATTCATCACTCGGTTTGGCTGAATCAGCTTTGATCGACAATAAATTATGAAATGGCACAAAGATGTAAGTTTGGTGTCAAGATAAAAAATTGTTAAAAATGATAGTAAACAAGTGAGAAAAGAAGGAAAAAGTATGGTTGTTATTAAAAGAACATGTATTGACATATTTTACCCTCATCTTACTTATAATGATAGTTTCTTTCAAGATAAACTTAAACACAAATGAAGATAATGAAATTCTCATCATCAACCCATAATGCGACAAAAAGTTCATTATGGATTTTGGAGGTTCCTTTCTAACTATAATTATTTTAAATAACAAATGAAAAATTTAGACAAAATAGATGCCAAACAATTTAAAATCAAATGAAAAATTCTAAATAATTGACAATGATAATTGATACCAATAAAAGAGCCTTAGTAAAAAGAAAATAAATAGGAAGAAAGAAACATAAGAGAATATTAGGAAAAAAAGAGGAGAGAGGGGAGAGAGAAAAAAAAAAAAAAAAGAAAAAAGAGTAGTTCAATTATAAATGACATTTTAAATCATCTAATAAGCTTGTTTCCAAAAATTCCTTTAATAACGCTTAAAAATGAGATAAATAGGAGAAAGCTGTGGAGAACTGGGGAGAATAACCCGGATATATAACACTGTTACTAATGTTTCTGCACTCCAACAGTAGTTTGAGAAACTAAGACAAATTGACAAAATATTCATCACTCCGTTGCTGAAGAAGCTTAATATCAAAAATTCAAATTTGAAGGAAATAGATCAAAATTTTGAAGAATCCGGGGGAACTGGCCCCCCAAAGATGTCCGCCCCTGGTTTTGTCCATGTTTACAATCTTAAAGATGAGATTAATAATTCAGGCTCCTCTCTCTTGGATTTCTTCTCCAGAATCTTCATTGCCGCAACATTATCCCTAAACCCACAAGTTGCAGACGCAGGCAACCATACCCAGATTTACAGTCTCCCGGGTTGCCCACAGCAGATTTCTAGTTGGTGATTCTCTCAGCAATTAAAAAAAGTCTCCAAATCCACATTTTCATTTTCTTCTTCTACTGTTTTGGCTTCAAAATTTGTTTATCAATTATGTATATCTATGCTTGTTTTGCGGATTTCGGGTACAGTAAGAAGACTAATTCAGTTCTTCTGGTGGATAAATGGGATTCGCTGCAATAAAAGCAAACCCATCTCTACATTAGTAATCCTTGTCGAAGCCTTTCGTATTTGTAGGTTTTCATTAGGAAGAACGAAGAAGACGATGGTGATTTTTGTAATCTCTTCTCTACTTCGAATCCTATCAAGTGTGATGATTTTATATCCTCTATCCCAACCTCAGTGTTTGAGGGTATGAATGAGAGTTTGTGTGGTCCTTTCTCTAAAAGCCAAAGACAAAGAAAGCTTTGATTCAAATGGGAGGATATAAATCCCCTGAGATTGACGGGATGTTGTGGGGTCAGAATTTGTTTCATCAGAGACACCGGGATTTGGGATGTTGTGGGCTTTGAATCGCTCATGAGGATATACATCCTAATGTTTCTAATTTTGGCTTCAAAATTTGTTCATCCCAATCTTATCAAAATTTGTTTATGAAATATGTTCAACATTGGGTCTATCAAAATGTTGTGATGTCAAAATTTGTTTATCGACCTCTTTTGTTTTAGCTTCAAAATTTGTTTCATAATAAACATTGGGATGTTGTGGGGTCAGATGTTGTTAGGGCTATATTCGCTTTAATCATGGTTTCATGTCGAGGAGCTTGAATCCTATTGTCCTTACCCTTATCCCCAAGGATAGAAATCATATTATTAATTCCCTTGTGCCCCCCCCCCCCCCCCTCAAGTGCTTTTGGTACATGTATATCTGACAGTATCTAAATAGCTCATGAGTTGCTATATCATTTAAGAAAGAAAAAGCGAGAAAAAGGGATTACCACTTGTGATATGGAGAGATTATGATCAGACCGGGTTCATACCTGGTCCGACCCTCGACCCCGGTCGAGAGGGAGAGATCCGACTCGCTCCCGAGCAAACCGGATCCGGAAGATGGCTTGCTGAAGAAGAAAGCTTATTCGGCTGCAAGCGTGCCCTAATCCTACTTATGGATTAGGGTAATCACCCTAATGAGGACAGACTCGAATTGACGGCTGCGGATAATCATTATCGAAGGGATAATCATCACATAACCTAAAGGTTATCTCAGGAGTCCTCTACTAGCCCAAACTAGTAGAAGTCTATTGCTCAACGGATCTAACTGATAAGATCCAACGACTACCCGAAGAAGGCTCAAGTGCATCCAACGAAGGAGATTCGAAGGTACACTCTATATAAACCTCACTACCATACAAGGTGAGGGAGAAGAAAAAGAATACTATCTGAGACTCAGGTTCAGATACATACTGATAGACCTAAACTATCAGCGATCTACTATCTAGATCACATTTCCCAGTTCTTCATTCCTTAGCTCTGCGCTTCTAGCAGAGCCGTTTGTGATTAAGTTCATCAACTGACTTAGCCTTCGGAGGTGGACTCCCAACCCCAGCGGTCGGGCCACATCTGACGCTTTTGTTTTGCAGGACATCACGTGGAGATCTAAGGGCTGAGCAGATTTTGGACGCATCAACTTGAAATCTTGATTTATGTAAAGTATATGACAAGATTGAGTGGTCTTGTGTATGGTTCTAATGAGATTTGGTTTTGCAAGAGATTGGTCAATTGGATTCTTTGGTGCGTTTCTACGGTCCAATATCACATCAAGCAAAGTCTAAGATTAGTAGAAGGTCTAATCCTTTTTGGACCAATAGGCACGTTTAGGCCTCACCAATTGACAACCTTAGTAGCAGGCATAAGTAATTTCAAGCAAAGTCTAAGATTAGAATAGTAATTTTAAAAATTATAGATGATAAGCAATAATTAAGCTATAGTTTGGGGGACAACAATAATTATCCCTTGTTTAAAGTCTTCAATATTTTTTTTTCTTTGTGAAAGCAAGGAGTTTAATCATGTGTGAAGAAAATTTAAGTTAAAATCCCAAAATAATCCTTTGTTCTTTATAGATCTTGACGTCTTCCTTTCACTAAAAAAAAAAAAAAAAAAAAAAAAAGAAAAAGAAGAAGAAGAAGAAAAGAAGAAGAAAGAAGAAGAAGAAAGAAAGAAGAAGAAAGAAAGAAAGAAAGAAAAAGAAAAAGAGAAGAAGGAAGATAACTCCACATTTTCTTAAACCACAAGCATGATAAGAGAGACATACAGAAGTCCCAACTCTACTCAATGAACTAAACAACATATGAGACTTAGGCTGCGTTTGTTTGCTGGAAAAAAAGGGGTTGAAAAGTTGTAGTTGTGGGTCCCATATGTTAGTGGGGGGGGGGGGAGGGGGGGGAAAGGGGGGGAAGAGAAGGGGGAAATGGCACTTTTCCACCCCCAATAGTTGTTTGGTTGGATGGGAATCATGAGATGGTAAAAGTATTTAGATTAAAGATATATTATCATTTTCTTAAAAACAAAATGTTATTTATTTGGGTAAATATCACCTACCCCCCCCCTTCGCGCCACAAAAATCCCCCCCCCCCCCCCATCCCACCTCCCCTCTTGACCTAAGCAAATATATCAAAACCCTCCCCCCGTACTTTCTCGGTTAAATTTAACTTTATCGTTAAATATTTTTCTAAAATCCCAAACTACCCTTGACTAAAAATATTTTTATTTTAAATCATAAATTACCATAATCACCTTAACACATAAACTATTATACCTCAATTAAAATAATCATTAAAACCAAAACACCAAGTTAAATTCTAAATTATATTAAATTACTAAAGCCCAACATACCTTTTTCTTTTAATTTTTTATCAAACAATAAAAAACCCGAATAGTAGTACATGTTTAATTTTACTCAACGCCTTTTTTCTAAATTGCATTTGGAATTCTCTATAGTAGATGGGTTTTTTAATTGTTTGATATTTTTTTTAAAAAAAATAAGATGGGCTTTTAATAATTAAAGATTTAGGTTTTAACTATGGTGTTTTGGTTTTTGATAATTATTTTAATTGAGGGTAATTTAGTAGTTGAGGGTGAATACGATAATTTTAGGATTTAAAAAATATTTTTGGGGCAGGGTAGTTTGGGATTTTAGAAGAATATTTACGGTAAAAAGTTAACCGATAAAATTTAGATTAAAGATGTATTATCATTTGGTTATTTGCCAACAAACAGGGGGAAATGATATTTACCCTATTTATTTTTAATGGGTGAATACACGTATACACATTCCCAATTACTCTCCATCTCTCTATGTGCGTGTGGTGGCGGTGGTGTATGCTCTCTCTCTCTCTCTCCCAATTTTTCTCTCTGCGTGTGGTGGTGGTGGAGTATGCTCTCTCTCTCTCTCTCTCTCTCTCTCTCTCTCTCTCTCTCTCTCTCTCTCTCTCTCTCTGTTGTGGTGGTGGTGGTGGTGGAGTATGCTCTCTCTCTGTGCGTGTGGTGGTGGTATATGTGCTCAGGCTCTCACTCTCTTTGTGCCGCTTAGTGGTTCTCTTCATTTTCTTCTTCTTCTTCTTCTTCTTCTTCTTCTTCTTCTTCTTCTTCTTCTTGATGCCGCTGCTACTGGTTCTCTGCTGAGGAAAATTGCTGTCGTTGTTGGTTCTCGCCTCTGCCGCTGCTAGTGGTTCTTGCCTCTACCTTTGCTGGTTCTCACTTCTGCCTCTGCCGCTTGGATCTCGCCTTTGCCTCTGCTTCTATCGCCGGCCAGTCGCTACCGTTGCTATTACCTCCGCCTCCTCCATCATCTCCTACCTTCACCTCCCACATCCCATCGTAGCTCCCGACAAACGGTTGCACAACTCCCGCAAAATCTTCTCAACTCTCCCTCATTTCCCCTCAAAAACCCACCAAAATCATGGGGTTTTGATAAGCCATGGGGTGGGAAAAATAAGCCCCGACAGGGATTCCACGGTGGAAAGCGTTGTCGGTGAGTTTCCCAACCCAGGCAACCAAACACGTCAAAAATTGGAATTTTGTGGAAGGTAGGTGCAACTTCCTACCCCATTTGTAAAACCCCAGTATATTCCAGCATACAAACGGGCCCTTAAGGCCAGTAATGGGTAAATTTAACATTAAAAAGCCCATCACTGAATTCACGTAATGTAGGCCCATTAGCAGAACAAGCCCACAACTTGGTTATAATATAGTACATTAGAATAGTCATATGAGAATTGGATCAACCAAAACCTCAGTGATGTACTCTTTTAGACATGTTGAAGCATTGGTGTATCTATCGTCATCCTTATAGATGACATCCATGGTACGAGTTGAATTGACAACTCCTATCAATAGTGGCATTGGAATGGTAGTTGGTTCAATGCATGCTTGATTTATATCTTTCCATGCCTCTTCCACTCTTTTTTGAAGTTCATCACATGCCTCTTACTTAGTGACACAGTGTTCTTTCATGTAACATTCTACACTTGAACAAACATGTCCTCTTTCATGCTCCATCTTCAATTCAAAAAATGTTAGACTTCAATATTAAAATTCATTTTATCAATTCTCACAATAATGGTTAATTCTATGACTAAAACCCTACCGTGCTTGCAATTTATGTGCTAGAGTTTATATATTTACCTTGTGGGACAACAAATCATTCATAATCTGGCAAATCATTGATGCAGCTTGGATAAATGAAGGTTCATCAATCACCCGATCTAGTGCCTCCTTTGTCACGATGTCTCCCATCCCGAGGAAGGATGTGATTGTAAGCAATTTGAGAGCACTTGAGGGTATTGCATTTTCCATGTAGTCTTCAAATGTTGGAGTGTATCCTTCATTAAACCATTTGGCTTCTTTCAAGTTGGACCTGACCTGTCTCTTCATCTAGAACAAAACCAAACAAAACATACAAAACATGATCTTAGGTTTTTTAAATGGAACAACACTCCAATATTAATTAATAGTTTCCGCATGGTTTCGCATTATGATGCATTGTCCTACTTAAGTCTTATTAGCTTCTCATTTCATCTTAGTAAAATTTTAAAAAGTAGGAGGGATCACTAGAAATGCTTTGGATTTTCTTGAATAACAGATTATGTTGTCGTATTTTAGACAAATTAATTGCCAAGGGAAAGGAAAGGTATAACACAATATGGGCGACTCACTAATAAGATTGTCTTTTATTTCTCAGGGCTTCCTTGAATTCATCGTGAACATCTAGCAATGCAGAATAAAGCACCTTCATGTACTCAGGAAGCTGATCCATGGCGCTTCTATCCCACCTAAGTTTTTTAGCATGAAGGTCATTTAAAATCAGAAAAGTTGTAAATGGTCTAAATCCATAGAGAAAACATATTACTTCTATACAAATATTACATAAACGAGTATCAAACCTTTGAACTACATCTATGAAGTGCTCATGTTCTTCCAAAGTGCCATATGCATCATAGGTATCATCTATGTGTGAAACCATAAATATACCTTTGGTGAAGATCATTCTAGCAAGAGAATAATGTGGCTCAAAGTACAACCCTACTCCCCAAAAATAACATTCTACCAATTGATCTCTAGTGTAAGGAAGCTCTGTTGCAAAGTCCAGTTCTCTCGACCATCTGCATGTATAAAATGGCGTAATTGAAACTACATCTATCAAACCATAAAAACGAGAAAAAGATATAAGGACAGACAATCAATGATGAACCCACCTCGAGAGTTTGCATAGCTCTTGGCGGTGAATTGACTGCACTGAGTTGAAATCCAACTTTGCAAGCTTCAGCAAAGTCTCATTCCTTGTCTCTAGTTGTTCATAAACAGAGATGTAAAGCCTAGCTTCTAATCTTGGAATGTTCTTGTGGAGTGGTTGTTTCAATGCATGCATCACTTGTGTTGCAAAAGGAAGCTGTAAGCCATTAGCAATTGCAAATTTAAGTTGAGTGGTTGTAAATGCAAGGGCTTCATCTAGAATGTCTTCTCCATGTACCCGGAGATGTGTGGCTTCATACAAGCATAGCAAGGCAGACACGTCTTTAGTTAACTCCTCCTTGAAGCTGCCTTTGCTGTTCTTGAACCTATTGAAAACGTCTGCAACAAAAGCAAACAGCATACGAAGATGACTGTTAATTAGACACACCAACGCGCGAGCTGGGTAGTCCAAAACTGGATGGCTATCTTATTAAGATCCCACCAAATAAGGATGCTTAAGGAGTATATATAGAGTGCTTTGGGGGCGTTATAGCCTTGTTGTCTCAATAATCGAAACCACAGAGCGATGGTGTAAAGATGGTTTTCATCACAACCATCAGGTGGGGTATCCTGCATCTGCTCTAGCACCTCCTCTATCTCTCCTTCAAAGTGGTATGCCACGCCAAGCCGTTGCAATGAATCAATCAAATATAATTTTTGTGAAAGATCATTGGCATCAGACATTATCATCCTTCTTACTTCTTTTTTCAGCTCTTCAATTTGTTCAGAACAAGCATCATATACCTGTAAAACAAGTGTTCTTTGTTTCAACACTAGAACAAATGAAAATAAAAAATATATATAGTACTACATGGACTAACCAGAGGATCAAATTACCATATTAGAGGGAGAACATTTGAGGAAATGATTGCCCCATATGCTGGGATGAAACTTCGCCGACCAGCGAATCATTTGTGGTTTTGCACTTTGGAGCAAATGCTGGTGGGCAGCGGCTGCAAAAAAAAGGTAGCTGAGACATCTTCCTAATGACACAATTCAGATGGAACCGTAAATAGGGGAAGCTATGATGGCTAACTAATATAATCTGATATTTATAACCACAATTCAGAAGTGACTATTTTATTTTCTGCTGGAAACATTTGGCACCAGGTCACACGCTCTTAACTTGATTATCACCTAAAATTGTCCTCAACGACTATTAAGTTGAATATGACTAGAAGATTGAGAATGCAATTATATGACAAAAAGCACCATGTTTTCCAAGGATCATCAAAAAAAAAATCTTTACCATTACCAATGCCTTTGTATACCTTCATAGCAATAAGATCTGCTATAAGATCCCTTCCCGCCAGTAAGCTCTACTACCCCCAAGAGCTCCTCTCCCAAGAGGAGTATCGAGTAAAAAGGATGATGGAAAATACTTTACCTTCGTAACTGTCACCCAAAGATTACCCGAATCATTTGAAAGGCGCCATCCTTGACGCGCCAAAAGTGCAAAACTGAAACTCCCAAATTCTCTGAAGCCCAAGTCACCATGCCTTTTACTTTGGCATGCTTACTCCATTGTAGTCACAGAATGCCTTGAGAATTACTATTCTTCCACCAAAATTCGCGTACTTGACGATTGAGAGTTCTGTGAATACTTTTAGGTAGTAGAAGAACTAACATCGCATATGATGGGAGACTGGAAGCCACAGATTTGATGAGGACCTCCTTCCCTACCAAAGAAGACAACTTTTCAAAACTTTTCCATGTACCATCCAAAAAGCTTAGATTGCATCATCATGTCCCTAATATAAGAGAGACTTGCTTTCTTGACCTACCAACATATGTCGGCAGCCCAAGATAAAGGCCATGAGATTGAACCTCCTTGATCTGTATGATAAAAGAAATGGGTTCTCTAGCATGGGCTAGAGTGCCTAAACTAAAGTCCATGCCAGATTTCTCCAAATTGAGCTGCTGACCTGACACAAATTCATATTTTTTTAATAGTCTGCAAGAAGAAGAGGGCTTCATCTGGGAATACGGGTGCAAAGATCATGATATCATTTGCGAACATTAGGTGGCTGATCGACGGGCCCTGTACAGATGTTGATTCTAGAAAGCAAATACGTGGAGGTTCCAATGACAGTTGTCTAGATAGCGCATCCTGGCATAATATGAAAGATATGGGCTCAGGGGATACCCTTGTCTGAGGCTTCTTTGTGGGGTCACCGTCCAAATGATCAAGCCATTCCTTATGAACTTGACTATCAACAAAATATCCCCTACTAATCCTTCCATATTCTTAGGTTGACTCTCATTCTCTAGTTCTATCTATTAGGTCTAAAAGAAATTCCCAAGCTTTGGAATCATCAGTGAATGATGTAAATCCTGTGGGGCACATAGATTCCAAAAATTGCTTAGTTTAATAATTGATACTCTCATAAATGATTTGACATAAATGTCATAATTCTAAACTATGGTGAGGGGATTCTTGGAAGAGGCTTTGGAACCTCTCCATTACCTTAGCAAATGACTTGGGTTTTTGACAAAATTGAAGAATGTCATTTCTTATTTTATTCGTCTAGGAAAAAAGAAAATTTTTCTTCAAGAATTCCCAGTGAATTGTTCCCATGTGGTAATGCTATTCAGAGGTAAGCTATAAAGTAACTTTTTGGTTTGGTCCTTTAATTTAATGCAAATGTTATAAATCGTAGTCTTACAGCATCATCAATGAGTTGTTGCACTTTCATAAGGACACAAACCTCCTCAAATTCCCTAATGAACAAATACGCATCTTGATCAGGTAACCCATGACATAGACAGATAATGGGATTTAAGTTCAAAATTATTACCCTCACATCTGGTAAGCGTATACGGGAGGTTGTGCAGATCGAGTTGGATAAAAATCTATCTCTAAGACTTTTAGGTGGAGTTATGTCTCCCATGGTCAAGGTTGATACTCGGACAATTCGATTTTTAGAATCATATACACTAACCACTTAATGCAATTAAAGGCTCTTATGAAAGAATGAGTTTTTTTCTTCTTCTTCCAAATAAAGCAACTAAAGAAGAAAAGAAAAGAAAATAATAAAAACAAAGACAAAAGGGAAAGTGGTGAATTTCCTCACCACAAAGATTGAAACAATGATTCCACAGCTGTAAGGTTGCCGTATAGCTAAGTGTTGTATATGTTGACAGCAAAGGAATCCATATAGTCTTTGGAGCCACCTACAATCGAATCCTAGGGATTTTACAGTAAAGTGGGGACTACTATACGTTTTCCTTTCTACTCTAGTTAAAAGTAATATCTTTGGGGAAATTTTTTTAATAAACACTTCGATTTACCTTACAATGGGAAAACTAAAATGGACTAGTACCTCCTCGGAATTTCCAAAAGCAAGAAGTAGATGTAAAGGTACCCATAATCAGCTTATCATTTTCCTTTTGCGAGAGATGAGACCATAATCAGAGGTAGCTATAAAGGTACCCATACCATTCCCTTCAGAATTTCCAGAAGTAAGAGGTTGATTACCTTCCTGTGTCTTCGGTTCACAATTGATATTTGTAGATGTAAAATTTTCCAGAAACTCCAGATCACCTTTAGTTGCATTGGTTGGCTTTGTTCAACTTTTTTCTAAACTTTCTACACGCCCCATCAGCTTAAAAAGCGGGGTGTTGGAAACCTGGATTTCTTTCATATTTTGAAGTACTAGCATGTGGAGTTGAGATGGTAGAGTCTGGATAGGGGTTAGGAGGTGGAGACACGTGCATATTTTGGTGATGTAGAGCCTTAGGTGCAGTGGGGTGACACGCAACATGTGGGGGAGTGGATGTGTGATTAGATGGGTCCTAGCTATTAGGGGTGAGAGCTAATTGGATAGTGTGTACAGCTGGATCATTGGGATTGATGTGAATATCAACAAGGTAAGGTAGCAAAGACATGATGGATGTTTGTAAGTCAGGTCGTTGCAAAAGGTGGGAGAGAATGTTGGTGTTGGGATCAAGGCTTGCTAGGTGTGAAATGCCATGTTGATTTTCTTGGGTCAAGGGATTGTGGGTGAGAGTGCGCGTCACAGCTCACAGGTCAAATATTCAAATGAGGGTGAGGCCGCGAGGGGCACATGGTGAAGCATGGCTAGATAGGAAGAGCCGATAGGATCAGCCGTATACTGCGATGGTTGGCACAGGGATGGACTACAAGGGGCTAGCTAGCTACTGGCATGAGGGCTAGCTGGCTATTGGCACGAGGGTGTTGGTACGGAGCATGAAGTGGGGGAGGTTCAGCGTGTGGAGGGGGGTTGTCATGCAGGGAGGGGACAGAGGAGGATCTTGCAGTGGTTGCTGAAAAGGGTTGTGCTAGTGGCCAACACTCAGCTAGTTCAATGAGTCTAGAGTTTGGTGGACTTCCTCTGAGATGGAAGAGTGGGAGCTAAGGGGTAGAGGGTAACAATTGAGCATCCATGGGTAGATTTATGGTTAAGACGATCAATAAAGAAAAAAGGATAATAGGAAGTTTTTCATACCTCAGGTGAATAGTAAACATAGTCCCAATAGTGCCTCACACTGGAATGGAGAGTTTTAGGAGATTCGAGATATGAACCTGTGCTCTGCAGTGGATCATCTTGATTCATTCGCCAAACAGGTACCTTTAATCACCATTATTTTGCTAACCACACCCAATGTTGCAGAGATGCCTATCCCAAACTTTAGATTCAGGAGGTCTGAAGGAATTCCATGAAGTTGGATCCACATTTCCACCTTGTGAAACTCGGTCTCTACCATTCCTTGCCAAGGTGTGAGTAGGAGCAACTCTGCCAAGGTCCTTCAGCTAATAAATTCTGGAAATCCAATGGATGTTGGAAGATAAAGAGAAAGTGATGAGTATCCATCATGGTTATCTCAACACCAAATTTCAGGGTCCACGCATTTACAAGATCCTCTGTAACCGCTTGTGGCCGATATTGCTTTCGCCACAAGAACCCTTCCTAGCAGAGTAAGACCATGTGAGCGACAAACTCGTTGTTCCATTTCATTCGAGGATGAAGGGTTCCTCAAAAGAATCTGAGTCATCTTCCATTGGTGGGAGGTGAGGGGGGTGAGGGTGGGAGTGGGGGCGGAGAAAGGTGCGATTCTAGGCCATAGGTGGGGGAAGAGACAATAGAGAGAGAGGAGGGGTAAAGGTAGCGAAAATGGGAAATAAACAGCAGAGAAACAACAAAGCACAAGGATGGACATCAAAACGAGGTTAGGTCATCAGAGGAAAGGGATTCAGGAGGAAGGGCGGGGGTGGGGTGAGGTGGTGAGCACGCATAGCAGCTGAGTGAATAAAATCAATACACATCTAGATTCATACCCACAAAAAAAGGAATATCATAATGTCCTAGCTATTCCATGACTGCATATGTCAACTAAGTACACACAAACTAGATCATGATGACCAATGAGCCTAACCTCTGATAGGAACTTCATCTTTTCTTTTTCGTTCTTTTGGGTAATTATTATGTTTTGACCTGAATTCTTTTGCTTAATTTGAAAGATAGACTTGCATCGACATACTTTGGGAAAGTCTAATTGGCAGCAAAAGGATCCTAAGGGTACCTTCAATTTGATCTAATTCGATCTAGATCAAAAAGTCCTAAATTTGGCTCTCCTAAATTGCCCGTGGGCATCTTAGAAAGTCAAAATGCAAAATCTTTTGTAAGGATTCACACCAACAACTCTCATACTAAAGAGCAACCTCAAAACAAGAATTCAAGAGCATTAAATAATTGTCCCTTTTTCGTTTAATTTGGTCATTAATCTAATCGGCCCAATCGGTCCAGGTGACCAGGCTGCATAGAAAAACTAGGATTGATCTTTTTATAATTGGTCTGGTTTCTAAACTCACCTGTTTAATAGTCGGTCCGGTGCTTGGTAGTTTTTACCAAATCAGTTTGGTTTTTCTAGTTCTAGTCTAGGATTGACACCCTTACCTGCAACTGTTAAGCTTAGGTAGTTAACTGATGGTGTGACATCTTTGTATTTTAAAAAAATTTCAAAACAACCCTGAGGTTTGTTACTATTTAATCATTTCATTAGGATTTGAGTCTTTGAAATCCCAAATGAGAAGAATACAGCGGCAAAATCAATATTTCATACAGTTATCTAAATGAGGGTATTTTATCTTTTGGCTTTGTTAATTCTACTAATGAAGGCTAAAATGTACATTACACATCCAACTTTCATAGCCTCCTAACACATTAGAAGTAAGGGGCAATAGAAATTTCATAAGAGCAGGGATATATCAGTAATTAAGCTATAATACAAGGACTACATTTTAAATATTAAGTTAAGGTATGATTTAGTATATCAGACTTCAATTTTTTTATACTTAAATAAATATATAAATATATATGTATATATATATATATATATATATATATATATATATATATATATATATATATATATATATATATATATATATATATATATATATATATATATATATATATATATTAATGGTATTTTTTTATCATAAAAACTGTTATTGGGAAAATAAATTACTAAACCCCAATTTGTTCCAAAATTGTTCTCAAAAGTTTTGAATACAAGTTTTACCAAACAACCAAAATCGTGCGCAGACTAGTGTTCGTTAATGAAAATGATTTTGAAAATAAAAACACCATTCTCTATAAATACAGTTACCAAATGCATATTTAGTCCATTCATAAGAAGAAAAAAAATGTGCCATATGGACATTCATCACAAAACACAAATATATCAAATTGAGAGTAATATTACATTAACTGGTAGTCCTATATTTAAGACGCATCAAAGACATGTTGAAATTTTGGATGAATATATAATTCTCAGGTTTATAAATATAATTGTTTGCTAACAAAGGGTTGTATATGTAGTTTGTTTATCTTTCATCTTCTTTTAAGGGGTGGGGACTATTATATGTACCATTATGAAGGATTAAACTTTGACGTCCCCAATAGGAAGTGTTGGTCGTCCTTGCCAATTAAGTTAACCTACAGAAATTCAACAGTATATTGAAGAGGCAAATTTTCTGTCTATCACTCAAAGATCCTTCGTCACCATAGATGCCGAAGGAGAGGAGTTTTTTAAGGTTTACGTGGATGGAGCTTGGGATAAAGCAACTCGAATAGGGAGTCGTGGATGCTGCATCATTTGGGATGCAAATGAAAACCATGTTGCAGGCTTGCAGCAAAAAGCAACCGGAGTTCAGGCTCTTCAACCATCATCATGGAGCTCAAAGTGATTCGTGAGGGCCTTGATCTTGCTCGATCTCTAGAGATTGATTCTCTTCATGTTTTTTCAGATGCATTGGTTGTCGTCCAATGTCTTAATGGTGTTCTTACATCGATAGATAGGTTAAGTGGAAGCTTGGCTTCTCAGGCTTTAAAACTTAAGTCTGAATTTGCTAGTGTTAGGTTCACTTTTATTCCTAAATCTTTGAACAACTTTGCTGATTTCTAACAAGGGGACCCTGAAAAAAAGAGTGTTAGATGGTCAATATTCATATTTTTTGAGAAAATTTTAGAAACACCTCAAAATGAATAGTTAAAAACATAGAACTCCAAGAATATATCAAAATGTCTCTTAAATTTATACAATAGTGTTGTGAACAATAACAACGCAAATGTACGCTATTGTAACAA
This sequence comes from Hakea prostrata, assembly GCF_041222555.1. NCBI lineage: Eukaryota > Viridiplantae > Streptophyta > Magnoliopsida > Proteales > Proteaceae > Hakea > Hakea prostrata. Next base: position 25,754,176 of record NC_142600.1, on the reverse strand, counting down.
GTAATATAATGATAAAAGAATCATTCACTCGAGGACTATAAATTAAGTACAAAATTAATTATATCAATTTTCTTCGAACAAATAATAAGGAAGAAAATTATTTTAGACTATAATGCAATTGAAATTTAAATTGAGATCTGTTAATAATTAGAAAACCTAAGGGTCAGATTTCACCATAATTAAACATTCTCACCCTTTGATCCATCTTTATAATCTGAAATATGTTTTTCTGATTGGGTGTCGAAATTCCCTTCTCTATCTACTAGTCTCTCTTGAGTATAATAAAAATTCCCTCAATTGTTAACCCACTATATTTCTATATGGGTTAAAACAACTAAGAAAAATTTTAAATTCTATGGATTCTCATGTAACAACTATACAAACCATGTAAGTATATTTCTATCCTATATGTAATTCATAGCTTTTACTCCAATGAACTAAACACATAAATCCCCTTTCAATTCATTATGATTAACGAATCAATTGATTAGTGTGACCAATTAATCAAAAGCACGAAGAATAGAAGTAAAAACTCAATAAAAAAACACAATATCCAAAGAATTATATTGATGAATTCAAGAGTGAAAATTCAAAGATAGGCTACATCTAAACCCTAGAATTAAATTAGTTAATACTATAAATTAAAAACACCATAGAAGAGTTCGAGAACATTGAAAGAAGATGAAGAAAAACTCATTCCCAAGCTTTAGATCTCTAAAGCCAACCAACATGGATGGCTAAGATTCATGTTTATAGGATGAGACTCACTATACTGAAAATTTTTTGTTCAAAAGTAAAAATTTTCAAATCATTTCAAAACTTTTTATCTGTGGTTGAAGCTTATTTGTCTAGTTAGTAGAGTAAAATATAAGGAAGTTATGACTTGTAAATCTCTAGTCTTATTTAGTATTTTAGGTTTTAGTAGTGTTCCTCTATAATTCTTTGAATATGATGACGCACTGCTAAATATCAGATGAGTATGTAAACCACTTTAACCTTGATTATGTGACCCACCCTTTAAGCATCAAACCTTACTATTGAGTTATTGTCTTTAGGGATTTTCAAATGAGATTGTAATTTTCTTATTCAGTCAACATATTAGAATCCACCAAGATTTCCTCTTGAGGCGAAATTCATGAGTACCACTTGTCTAGGGATATGAGAAGGCCATTCTTCATTCATTTAATTTTTTGAAAAAATACATATGCTTTTCCAACCAATTAGAGATTAGGTCATTAGAGTAGCATAAGACCTTCCTCACAATCACGAAATTGGGTAGAAACAGAAGAGAGAGTAGGTCTAGAGAGAAACATCGATTTCTAACCTTGTAGAAGAAGAATCGACGGATAAAAATTTCGACGAATGCTTGAGGATCTTCCTTGGCTTCGAAGATGAGGCTCTAAGGTTCTTCTCACGTTCTTCAAAGGCTTTAGAACATCATGAGATGAATTAGAACGAAATTGGAATATATAGGGCTTCAATAGACAATGTCATCTAGGCTAAGGAATGGGTAAGGTCCAAGCCCTTAGAATAATGGTTGTAACAACCATTATAACAATTAAGCACAAAGAATATGACATACGTATCCTCCATCACAAATGCCCAAAGAGGCGACACGCCACAAAGGCGAACATAGACACGCCACAAGGGCGGAAACAACAACCACATGAAAAACACACCGATGGCGACCATCAACACGAGACTCTCGCATCAGCAAAGCTTCCAAATCCACGGGGGATACTTCCAGCTCCGGCGTTAAGCCTTCAAACTGTGGAATGCACTACCAGATCTCGCATCTACTTGAACTTTTTTTTTTTTTTCTTTCTTTTTTTTCAAATAACCTGAAACCCGATTGGGGAAAAGTAGAAAACAGAGAGAGACGGGGAGAATAAGAAACTGAGTGTGTTTTTTTTTTTTTTCTTTTCCTAAACAAGAACTTCACGGCAGAGAGGTGGAGAAGAGGGAGAGAAGTGGAAGAGGGAAGAAATGGAGAATAGGGAGGGAAGAGATGGAGAGGAAAGAGAAAACGAAGAAAGCGAGAGAGACGATGAGGGAAGATGAGGCGACGAGAGAGATCAGCGATGAGAGAGTTCGGAAAACTCAGATCTAGTTTTTGAAACTAGAGAAAGAGAAGACAAAAAAGAAGAAAAAAAATTCCGATCTGAAGTTCAGATGCGAGCAGAGGAGGGAGGGGAAGAAGGTGGGAAGAGGAGGAGAGGAGGAGAAAAGAGAAAAGGAGGCAGAGAGACTGCAGAGGCTAAGTCTCTCCGCCTCAAACGGCAGGATGGTGGAGGGCGTTCAGCGTGGGCGGGAGGCTAGGGTTTTGCCGCTTCACTTAGTGATATATTAATTTAATCAATAGATGACACATTGCCATTTGTATTTCTTCTTTTATTCCTCCACTTGAGAGGGGAATAATGTGCCACCCACATCCTCTGTAATTCCTTTCCCTACAATTCCCTCCTAGGATTGTGTCATGTGGCATTTAAGTAATCCAACAATTATCCAACAAACTAGAGTTTAAATATAATTCAAATTTATGGGTGGGTTTAAATAAAATTCAAAATTTAGTTTAAATTGAGTAACCGTTGAATTATTTAAATGCTACATGGCATAATCCTAGGAGGGAATTGTAGGAAATTGTAGAAAAATGAATTACAGAGGATGTGAATCCCACCTCTTACCACTCTTTTTAATATATATATATATATATATTATTTTACTGTATTTTTATCATTTCATTAGAAAATCAATTAATAATACCAATACATCATATTTTCTCTCTCTCTTCTCTCCCCTTTTTGCTCTTTTCACGAAAAAAAAAACACTCCATCTCTTATTCTCTCTCTTACTTGTCTTCTTTCTCCTATTTTCTTTTCGCTTTGAGGCCATGTGCTGTTTAGCCAACAACCCACTCCGTCCCCATTTTTTTTTAAGTATTAATGTAATAAAAGTGATTGCTCAACTCATCTTTTATAATTTAATACATATTATATATTAATTTAATCGATAGATGACAATTTACCATTTGCATTTCTTCTTTTATTCCTCCACTTCCATGTTAACTAGGGTGGAAGCTAGTGCCACCTCCTACATATATATATATATATATATATATATATATATATATATATATATAATAATACACGTGAATATGCACGTGTGGCGTGTCCTGAAATATAATTTAAAATTTTTATATTTTTTTCTTTGAGTTGAATTAAAGTCTAAAACATATATGTTAATACACATGAATATGCACGTGTGGTGTGTCCTAAAATATAATTTAAAATTTTTATATTTTTTTCTTTGAGTTAAATTAAAGTCTAAAACCTATATGTTTTCATAATAATGACGCAAATAATTTTTCTACAAAAAAAAAATACTCAAATAGTTTATTCGATTTTGTAACTCTCAAGGTTGTCAAGTGAAAAAGTTAAAGGTTTATTTTCATCATTCTATATATAAATTAAATGAATATTAATGATTTTGATGGGTTTTTCCTTTTTTTTTTATTTTTTATTTTTCTTTTAATAGGCAAACTAAGATGCTTCAAACCTTTGGGATTCTCAAGCAAAACCTTTGAAGATCCATTAGTAAATATCAATTAATAAAAATTATTATATTTTTTATATATAATGATTTTAATTAAATAATATTATTGATTTTGATGGATTTTTTTTCTTTTTCTTTTAATGGGCCAACTAAGAGGTTTCAATGTTTGGGATTCCCAATAAAAACCTTTGAAGATTCAATTAATAATAAATATTATATTAATTATAGTTATAAGTGTTTATTTACAATCTTAGACATAATTAATTATATCATTTTAGTAAAAGTTTAGGGGTATTTCAGGGGAAAAAATATAGCCATCTTTCATGAGTTCGTATTTTTATAATAGTAGTATGATATATAATACTACTATTATAAAATTAAGCATGTACTCTACCTTTTTTGCAAATCTTTTTCTGTCATTTTCTGTCCTTATTATTTTTCCAAATACCAATAATATTGTACTATTTGTTATTTCTTTAGTTATTTTTGCAAGGATAATTTAGACATTTTAGTCATGAATTATTATTAATTTATCATTAATTTTAATCCCTCACATAATTTATCTCTCGATTTCTCTCTCGACCTCTTTCAATCTCTCTCAAAGTCTGTCGCTCTCTATATCCCTCTCCCTCTCGAACTCTCTCTAAATCACCACTCTCTCTGACAACCTCTCTCAATCTCTGTCGCTCTCTATATCCCTCTCCCTCTCGAACTCTCTCTGAATCCCTCTCGATCTCTCTGAATCTATGTATTTGTTCTCTCATTGTAGAAAGATAATCAGAAGCCGAACAATGGGGAGAAGAAGGACGATGGGGGGAAGAAGGAAGATGGATCGATAATGGCGGTTTTGAAGGTCGACATGCATTGCGAAGGATGTGCCAAGAAAATAAAGCGGGTTGTCAAGTGTTTTCAAGGTATTTGCTACGGAACTCGAAATTCGGATTCTTTTGAATGTTTTCACTGATTTATTGACTTCCGGATTCACGTACATCGTCATTAATTTGATTCGTCTTTAGGTTCTCTCTGTCGTTCTGTTTTACGCGTTTTGTTGATTGTGTTTGTTATGGTTGGTTGTGGTGGTTTCAGGTGTTGAAGATGTGAAAATCGACTTTAGAAGTAACAAACTAGCAGTGATAGGGAAAATAGATCCAATGAAGTTCAAAGAGAGGATAGAGCAGAAGACGAAGAAGAAGAAGAAGGCTGAACTAATCTCACGGTGGGCGTCATCGCGTCCCTATTGGTCAGGAATCTGCTGCAAAGAAGACCTTCTAGAAATTTGTATGTTATTCCTTTGTTCTACCAGCCCTTCCGAGAGTGCTTATTCTATCGAATACATGAGATTTACACTATGCTGAGGAAGATATCTTTTTTCCTGTCGTTCAATGTAAATGTGATATGCATCTTGAGTTACTTTGGTCTATTCTTAATTAGTTTTAGCTAATCAGTTTTTGCCGTTGCAGGTTTCACTTAACATTGGTGATTACAGCGACAGTAAGTTGTTGGATGATGTAAGTTTTGATAAAGTCGCATTCTTTCAAACCCTTGTATCTTTTTCAGATGAGCAAAATTCACTAGCAATTCTACTATACTATTTGTGTCCATGTTCAGAAAAGTTCTAATGCAACGGGGGGATTTTGGATTAAGAGTCTATATAATTTGACTACTTACGTATCCGTGATTCATTAGATTTTTTTTCCTCTATGAAACAACATATTTGAACTTGCCATCAAACCTAGCATATAAAACTTTTAGCATTTACTGAGGTCATGCAATGAAGTACCCTGGCATAACTGCAATGATTTTGGTTTAGTAATAGGAAATTTCTTGGAGGAATTAGGATTCAAGGTGATAAGGCATTACTCTAGAGGGGTTTGGCCAGACTTAGAACCACAGGAAATTGGGTTTTGAAGCTTGTAACTTAGATTTTAGGTAGTAAGTTTATGATTAAGTTTCAGGGGTTTTATTTTGAGGCTTGGGATGAATGTTACTAAGGTTCGGCTGCTGCTGTATTGAAGTTCCAGAGCTGGAAAGTAAAGTATGGGTTTAAAACTAAGGTTCAAGGGTTCAAATGGGACTTGGGAGAGGTCTGTTGTTGGAGATTTATACTTTTAGGTTGATTTTAATATGTTTAGGGAGGCAGTGATGTAGCCTCAAGTGAATGAGGGCTAGTTCTTCCAACATCTTTAGATGATCAACAACAAATAAACTAGGATTTCATGATTAGGGATCTAGGAATAGCATTTTATAGTTTTAGAGTTGTGATTCTTGGGAAAGAAAAATCATAAAACTAATAAAAACAATTATTGGATTCCTATTTATGTACAAAATTCAGATATATTTCATATTTGTTTTAATAATAATCCTCTTTATCTCTTTTTGTTTTTAAGTTTTTGAATACTATTTCCTGTACTTATTTTCCATGTACTTACTCTTCCTTTCAAAAGTTTCACCGATTATTCCTCACCCCAAAACTTAATTGTTTATTTCAATTGTCTTCTTTCTTAATATAAAAATTTTCTTTCTGTTTTTTGACTCGAGCCACGTGCTTTTGCACATGTCTTACTTTACTAGTATATATAAATAAAATAATACATAAACATTTTCGTGGTTATAAATATCGGATTATACTAGTTAGCCATCATAGCTTCCCCTACTTACAGTTCCATCTGAATTTTGTGTCATTAGGAAGATGTCTCAGCTACCTTCTTTTGCAGCCCGCTGCCCACCAGCATTTGCTCCAAAGTGCAAAACCACAAATTATTCGCTGGTCGGCGAAGTTTCATCCGAGCATATGGGGAAATCGTTTCCTCAAATGTTCTCCCTCTAATATGGTAATTTGATCCTCTGGACTTCTGATTGGTCCATGTAGTACAATATATATATTTTTTATTTTCATTTGTTCTAGTGTTGAAACAAAGAACACTTGTTTTACAGGTATATGATGCTTGTTCTGAACAAATTGAAGAGCTGAAAAAAGAAGTAAGAAGGATGATAATGTCTGATGCCAATGATGCTTCACAGAAATTATATTTGATTGATTCACTGCAACGGCTTGGCGTGGCATACCACTTTGAAGGAGAGATAGAGGAGGTGCTAGAGCAGATGCAGGATACCCCACCTGATGGTTGTGATGAAAACCATCTTTACACCATCGCTCTATGGTTTCGATTATTGAGACAACAAGGCTATAACGTCCCCAGCAGTAAGCACTATACATATACTCCTTAAGCATCCTTATTTGGTGGGACCTTAATAAGATAGCCATCCAGTTTTGGACTACCCAGCTCGTTGGTGTGTCTAACTAACAGTCATCTTCGTATGTTGTTTGCTTTTGTTGCAGACGTTTTCAATAGGTTCAAGAACAGCAAAGGCAGCTTCAAGGAGGAGTTAACTAAAGACGTGTCGGCCTTGCTATGCTTGTATGAAGCCACACATCTCCGGGTACATGGAGAAGACATTCTAGATGAAGCCCTTGCATTTACAACCACTCAACTTAAATTTGCAGTTGTTAATGGCTTACAGCTTCCTTTTGCAACACAAGTGATGCATGCATTGAAACAACCACTCCAAAAAGGGCACTCCAAGATTAGAAGCTAGGCGTTACATCTCTGTTTATGAACAACTAGAGACAAGGAATGAGACTTTGCTGAAGCTTGCAAAGTTGGATTTCAACTCAGTGTAGTCAATTCACTGCCAAGAGCTATGCCAACTCTCAAGGTGGGTTCATCATTGATTGTCCGTCCTTGTATTTTTTTTCTTGATTTTAAGGTTTGATAGATGTTCAATTACGCCATTTTATACATGCAGATGGTCGAGAGAACTGGACTTTGCAACAAAGCTTCCTTATGCTAGAGATCGATTGGTAGAATGTTATTTTTTGGGAGTGGGGTTGTACTTTGAGCCACATTACCCTCTGGCTAGAATGTTCTTAACCAAAGTTATATTTATGATTTCATACATAGATGATACCTACGATGCATATGGCACTTTGGAAGAACTTGAGCACTTCAATGATGCAGTTCAAAGGTTTGATACTTGTATATGTAATATTGGTATAGAAGTAATACGTTTTCTCTATGGATTTAGACCATTTATTTACAACTTTTTTTTATTTGAAACGACCCTCATGCTAAAATTTTTAGGTGGGATAGAAGCGCCATGGATCAGCTTCCTGAGTACATGAAGGTGCTTTATTCTCGTACTGCTAGATGTTCACGATGAATTCGAGGAAGCCCTGAGAAATAAAGCACAATCTTATCGACTTGATTATCAAATTCAAGAAGTGAGTTGCCCATAATGTGTTATACCTTTCCTTTCCCTTAGCAATTAATCTGTCTAAAATACAATATAATCTGTCGTACCATGCATCATAATGCGAAACCTTGCAGAAACTATTAATTAATACTTGTTCCCTTTAAAAAACCTGAGATCATGTTTTGTATGTTTTGTTTGGTTTTGTTCTAGATGAAGAGACTAGTCAGATCTTACTTGATAGAAGCCAAATGGTTTAATGAAGGATACACTCCAACGTTTGAAAGTTACATGGAAAATGCATTATCCTCAAGTACTTTCAAATTGCTTGCAATCACATCCTTCCTCGGGATGGGAGACATTGTGACAAAGGAGGCACTAGATCAGGTGATTGATGAACCTTCATTTATCCAAGCTGCATCGATGATTAGCCGTATTGTGAATGACTTGGTGTCGCACAAGGTAAATATAAAAACTCTAGCACATAAATTGCAAGTATGGTAGGGTTTTAGTCATAGAATTAAAATCTTATTGTGAGAATTGATCAAATGAATTCTAACATTTTTTGACTTGTAGATGGAGCAAGAAAGAGGACATGTTAGTTCAAGTGTAGAATGTTACATGAAAGAACATTGTGTCACTGAGCAAGAGGCATGTGATGAACTTCAAAAAAGAGTGGAGGAGGCATGGAAAGATATAAATCAAGCATGCATTAAACCGACTAACATTCCAATGCCACTATTGGTACGACTTCTCAATTCAATTCGTACCATGGATGTCCTCTATAAGGATGACGATGGATACACCAATGCTTCAACAGGTCTAAAAGAGTACATCACTGAGGTCTTGGTTGATCCAATTATAATATGACTATTCTAATGGACTATATTAAAACCAAGTTGTGGGCTGGTTCTGCTAATGGGCCTACATTACGTGAATTCAGTGCTGATGGGCTATGTTTAATGTTAAATTTACCCATTACTGGCCTTAAGTCTCATATGTTGTTTAGTTTTTTTTTTTTTTTCGGTAAACCATATGTTGTTTAGTTTATTCATTAGAGTTGGGACTTCTGTATGTATCCCTTATCATGCTTGTGGTTTAAGAAAATGTGGAGTTATCTTCTTTTTTTTTTTTTTTAAACAAAGGATTATTTTGGGATTTTAACTTAAATTTTCTTCACACATGATTAAACTCCTCAATTTCACAAAGGAAAAAAATATTGAAGACTTTAAACAAGGGATAATTATTGTTGTCCCCCAGACTATAGTTTAATTATTGTCTATCACCTATACTTTTTAAAATTACTAATCTAATCTTAGACTTTGCTTGAAATTACTGATGCCTACCACTAAGATTGTCATTAGTGAGGCTTAATCGTGCCTATTGGTCAAAAAAGATTAGACATTCTACAACCTATTTAACAACCAGTCTAGTTGGTCTTGGGCCATGTCAGGTATGGTTTGTAATTGGGCTACTTTAATTTGGGCTTAATTGAACTTTCAATTGAGCCTAATTGTGCTCCCATCCGAACTTCATTTGGCTATTAGAGAAAATTTCTCATATTAGTTTGTATTCTCCAGATTTCTTATTTCAAGATTGATCTTTTGTGATTGTTGTATGATCTTGCCATGAATTTAAAATTTTGGATTTCTACCATTTTCTATGATTTTGAATCTTTTGAAAGTTTTAAAATCTCAAGTTTCTAATCAAAAGTCAAAGCCCTAATGCAATAAAGATCTATAAGCTTCTCATATTTTTGGTAAATTTTTAAATTCACTTAATGTTCACTCTCTTAATTTTCAAGTAAGACATAAGTGCCACATTTCCAACTATTAACCAATTTATCTTGTGGTGTGGTATGGTGGTAAGAATTCTATTGTGTAGCCATGAATATATTTGGGTTCAATTCTCAATAAACACATTATAATTTTTCATTGGGATAATTACCGTTGCTCCATTCTATAGTTTGATTACTAAAATGCCTATGCTCTTTATAAAATTATTATTGCCCCCCTCACTTCTAACCATATTAAGAAATCATTGGATGTCTAATGTCTGTTTTGTCCTTCTAGAATTAGGATGCCAAAAAACAATACCAAATGAAATGTCAATTTTATCCTTGTTTCTTGTTATTTTAGATTCCAAAAACTTGGATTCTGATGTGATAAACAGGGTTTACCCAAAAAAAAAAAACAAAGATGAGATGAAATGGGTGGCTCTTTTAAAAAAAAAAAAATAAATTTTGTGGGGGAATTTTGGCCCCCCCCCCCCCCCGGGGGGGGGGCGCCCCGCCGGGGGGGGGGCCCCCCCCCGGGGGGGGGGGGCGCCGCCGGGCGGGGGGGGCGGGGCGGGGGGACCACACCCCCCCCGGCACCCCCCTCGGGGAGAGATGCACCCCCCTCGGGTTGATGATTCTCTTCCCTCATAAAGGGTCCCGAGTACCTCACTCGGGACAAATACACCTCTCTTTTTGTCATCTGGTTTCTTCCTTGAAGAAGGTCCCGAGGGCCTCATTCGGGAGAAACACCTCCCATATGAGATGGCTCACTTCTTCCCTAAAGAAGGTCCCAAGGGCCTCATTCGGGAGAGACACCTCTATCTTGGCAGATTCATTTCTTCGTTGGAGAAGTGCCACACTTGGGAAAAATATCCAACTCTAGCATTTCTCAGAAGACTCTCTTGACTAAGTCAAGAAGAGTTAGTTACTCATAAACACTCAGCATATCTATTCCGAGAATTGGGGAGGTGAGTCATCATAACGGCGATATCAGGTGCGACAAAGAAGGAGCCGTTATTCCACTACACTCACTCCTCAACTATCGATCCGGAATCTAAGGAATCGCCGCCTCCGGGTAACTTCTATATAAACCTACCTCCAACATGGAGAAAGGTAACGAGAACTTTCATCGAGTACTTACTCATTACGTTCTTGAGAATTCTCTCAAGAACCTTTATTGTTACTTAGGCTGATTTGAGCGTCGGAGGCGGTTCCCCGGCCAAAACTAGGCCGGACCGTTCTTGCTTTCTTTGTGTGTGCAGGCATCTCAGTTATTCCAACTTGGTTGGAGAGCTCTTAAGGTGGTCATCTCAATATCCGGCTCTCGAAGAAGTTCTATACGCAACAATTTGGCGCCGTCGTGGGAACCGTCACGAAAAGTCATGACGAGACGTACCACACCTCAGGTGACAAGTTCTCAAATTCTCACTCGAGCAAGAGAAAGGGAGACAGAAAACGGACGTGTTGAAGAACAAACTCTCCCTTCTCTAGATCGACAAATTCCTATTCCAGAGGAAGATCAAGAAGGAGTTCCGGAGAATCCCCCGTTAACTATTCCAACTCCATTTGGAGAAGGCGGTTCGAGTCAACCTCCAATTCCAGCGACCGTGGCCGATTTGCAGAATATGCAAAGAGAAGTCCAACAACAAATGTTGGAACTCCAAGGAGTTGTTCGAGGCTTAGTCCATCAGATCGGGGTACCATCCGGACCCCCCAGAAATTCCCAAGAGGGACGAAGGCGTGAAGCCGTCCGTCAGACTCGGGATAGGCAACGCCCGATGAATGAAGAAAGGAGAAATCCCGGGAATACCAAGAAGGCCAGCCGAACGAGTTGGAGAAAGATCTCAAGGAGTGCATATCGAAGAGCCACGTCCCCGAGAGGATCGGTCAAGGGGAAGTGTGTTCCACCGTTTGGCTGGGCTTAGGCAAACTCAAGATTTACCTAGAAAAGGGCGCGAGAAATGAAGGAGTTCGGGAGCAAGAAGGAGAAAGTCACGGAAGAGGCCATTCTAGATCTAATAACCCGAGAGGGTCGGTTAGTCAATATGGATCTTCTCATGGACCAACTTCCCAATATTCTGATCTTGGAAGTGTTCGGTCTCCGCAAGTGCGTCAAGAGGCGCATGGTCTCGGGGAGAAGATTAGATGCCATGGAGAGACGGCTTGATGATCGGGACCTCGATGACGACTATGATGTGGTTGATAGAGAACCCTTCTCAGAAGAAGTCATGAGAGCACCTCTTCCACCGAACTTTATCATGCCGACATTCACTCCCTTTGAAGGTAAGTCCAATCCTCGAGAACATATTAGTTATTTTAAATCGGTCATGGCTGTTATTGGCCGAGAAGATGAGCTATTATGCCGAACTTTCCCGGCATCTCTCAAAGGCCCGGCGATAAAATGGTTTTCTAGCCTACCGCCAAGATCCATCCAAAACTTTCGAGAACTCGGGAGAAAATTTATTGCCCGATTCCGAAGTTGCATCGGGAGTAAGAAGACAGCAGATAGCCTTTTTGCCATCAAGCAAAAACCAAATGAGTCCGTTCGGGACTTTCTTCTCAGATTCGATAAAGTGGCTATTGAAGTCGAAGAATTGGATGATACAGTGGCGTACAATGCGCTATGGAGTGGAATAACCCAAAGACGTTTGCTCGAGGTATTACTCCAAGACAAGCCGAGGACTTATGGAGCACTTCTCAAGAAATGCCAAAAACAAGCAACGGTTGCAGAAGTTATCGAAGCCCGAGAAGAGTCCACAAGAGGCGTAAAGGACAAGAAGAATAATGGAGAAAGAGGTCGGAATTCAAATGCTCGGGCAAGAGATGACAAAAAGGGAGTTTGGAAAGAAAGACGGAGACTTTACACCTCTTAATACTAAGAGGTCGGAAATTCTATTACGGATCGGAAATAACGACAATTTGAAGTGGCCGGGCAAGATAAGAGCCCGACTCGAAGATAGGAATATGACAAAGTATTGCCGTTTCCACAAAGACTACGGTCACCATACGGATGAGTGCAGAAATCTAAAGATCGAGATCGAGAAGCTCATCCGAGGCGGGGCAACTTGAAAAATATCTTCGGGAAGAAGCGACAAGATCGAGAGAAGTCCCCACCTAGATCAACTAAAAGACTCGGGATCCAAAAGTCCCGAGAGGGCGGATAAGAATCCCGAGAAGAAACCCGACACTCGGGAGTTTTCCCCCATTTACATCGTTTTGGGAAATCCGACGGAAGAATCCATTAAGAAGGCGAAGCAAAAGGCACGATTCGTTGGATCGATGCAATTGCCAAGAAAACGAAGAAATGACCTATGCCCAGATCCAATAACCTTCACCGACGAAGATCTCAAGGGCGTCACTTCTCCTCACGACGATGCTATAGTTATCAAAGTGAAATTGGCAAACCGAGAAGTTCACCGAGTTCTTGTGGACACGGGATCTTCCGCCGACTTACTATCTTATGAAGCATTTAAGAAATTGAAGTTTGAGGACGAGATGATGACTCCATGCGGGACTCATTTATATGGGTTCGCCGGGTCGTCCGCCATATCCGAAGGGACTATCCAATTGGATCTAAGGATCGGGACCTCCCCTCGGGATGCAGTCGTCCAAGCAACATTCATGGTGGTTCGGGACCTTTCAGCTTACAACGTTTTACTCGGGAGGCCAACTCTTAACGCCTTAGGGGCGGTGGTTTCTCCAACACATATGAAGTTGAAGTTTCCAACCACAGCGGGAGTCGGGGAGTGCTCTTCGGATCAGCGACTCTCCAGACAATGTTATGTGAATTATCTTAAGAAAGTCAAAAAAGCCGAGAGATCGGGCAATACAATGAGTATTGAAATTCGGGATGATCGGGATGAAGAAGCTATGCGAGAGAGCCGAACCGGTTGAAAAGCTTGAGCGAATTCAACTTCATCCGGATCTTCCCGAAAGAGGGACTATGATCGGGTCCGAACAACCTACGGAATTCAAGGAAGAACTCACCGAGTTTCTCCAAAACAACCTAGATGTATTCGCGTGGTCGGCCGAAGACATGCCCGGAATAGATCGAAGAATTGCAGAACATAGCTTATGGATAAGGGACGATGCAATTCCAATGATCCAAAAAAGAAGGAATTTTTCGCTCGAGAAACATGCTGCCATCAGGACCGAAGTGGAGAAACTAGAGCAATCGGGTTTTATAAAACCCATAGAATGCCCAACTTGGTTGGCGAATGTAGTCATGGTGAAGAAAGCCAACGGCAAATGGAGAATGTGTACAGATTACACGGACTTGAATAAAGCATGCCCAAAGGATTGCTATCCACTTCCTCGGATCGACCTTTTGATCGACGCTACAGCAGGACATGAAGTATTGAGCTTCATGGATGCTTATTCGGGATATAATCAAATTATGATGAATCCCAAGGACGAGAAGGATACGGCCTTCATGACGGATCGAGAAAGTTACTTTTATAAAGTAATGCCATTCGGGTTGAAGAACGCCGGGGCCACTTATCAGAGAATGGTAAACAAAGTCTTCAAAGACCAAATAGGAAGAAATATGGAAGTATATGTGGATGATATGCTCATAAAGAGTATCGTCCGAAGAAGTCATTTGGAAGATCTTGAAGAAGTTTTTGATACTTTGAGAACATACCGAGATGAGGCTAAATCCGGAGAAATGTGCTTTCGGAGTTTCTTCCGGAAAATTCCTTGGGTTTATGGTATCCCGAAGAGGAATTGAGGCAAACCCGGAAAAAATCAAAGCTTTGCTCGAGATGGAGTCGCCAAGGACGGTTAGAGACATCCAATGTCTAACCGGAAGAGTAGCAGACCTTAAAATGATTTATCTCACGATCGGGTGAGAAATGCTTGCCTTTCTTCAAAGCTCTTAAAGAGCTCGGGAAGGCAAAAGATACCTTATGGACCGATGAATGTCAGCAAGCGTTCGAGAAATTGAAGGAGAAGCTCGGGACTCCACCTCTCTTAGCTCGACCTTCAACGGGAGAACAATTATTCACATACTTAGCCATTTCTCCAGCGGCAGTAAGCGCGGTATTAGTAAAAGAAGAAGGTACTTCACAAAACCCTATCTATTTCATAAGTCATGTTTTAATAGATGCCGAGACACGATATCCGGATGTGGATAAACAAGCCTTAGCACTTGTAATCGCATCTCGGAAACTCAGACCATACTTCCAAGCTCATCCAATTGTAGTCTTGACCAACTTCCCGTTGAAGAAGATACTACAAAAACCCGACTTAGCCGGGAGAATGGTCACATGGGCTATTGAGTTGAGCGAGTATCAAATTGAGTATAGAACTCGTCCAGCCATAAAGGGACAAGTTCTGGCCGACTTCATTCTTGAGAATAGCATGCCTAGTTCGGGAGTAAAAAATTCACCCGGTCCGAGTTATGGACTTTACATGTTGACGGCTCGAGCAACTCTTCGGGGAGTGGAGCGGGACTAATGCTTATCAGCCCGGATGGGTTCACTATTCATTATGCTTTAAGATTCAACTTTAAAGCCTCTAATAATGAGGCCGAGTATGAAGCCCTCTTAGCGGGACTAAGACTTGCCCGAGCCCTAAGAGTCCGAGAATTGGAAGTCCGAAGCGACTCGCAGATTGATCGTGAATCAAGTTCGTGGCGTGTACGAGGCAAAGGAAACAAGAATGGCAAATTACTTAGCCAAAATTGATGATTGTCGCCATTATTTCGATCATCTTGAGATAAAGCAAATTCCGAGAAAGGAAAATGAAGTAGCAGACGAGTTATCCAAGTTGGCTTTATCCAAATATTCGACCTTGGGCTCAGCCGTTTATATTGAACAGTTAGAAATTCCTAGTATTCGGGAGGCCGAGGCGATGGATATCGAAGAAGAGCTTAGTTGGATGAGCCCAATTATAGCATACTTGAAGAATGATATCCTTCCGGAAGACGTCAAGGAGGCTAAGGCGGTTTAGAAATCAAGCGGCGAAGTTCACCATTATTGAAGAACAACTTTACAAAAGATCGGTCACACGACCTCTTCTAAAGTGTGTTGGCCCTTCTCAAGCTCAATATGCCTTAGCCGAAGTACACGAAGGAATATGCGGAGCGCATATGGGAGGCCGAGCTTTGGCCCATAAAATAATACGCCAAGGCCTTTATTGGCCGACTATTCAGAAAGATGCCGTGGAATATGTCAGAAAATGCAAGCAATGTCAACTTCATGCATCTGTTCCGAAGACTCCGGCTGTCCCTCTTACATCTGTCTCCAGTCCGATTCCCTTCGCCATGTGGGGAATGGATCTGGTGGGAAAGCTCCCTAAGGCCGCCAACAATAGAGAATATTTGGTCGTGGCAATCGACTATTTCACTAAGTGGGTGGAAGCCGAACCTCTCTCATCCATTCCCGAGAAACAAATGGAGAAGTTCTTTCAAGAAAGAATCATTTACAGATTTGGAATCCCAAAGATCCTTGTGACCGACAATGGAAAGCAATTTATCGGAGCCGGCTTCAAGAATTTTTGTGAAAGATATCACATTGAGCATAGAACATCATCCGTGGCGTATCCGAGAGCAATGGGCAAGTTGAAATAACCAATCGGACGCTGTTGGATGGAATAAAAAAGCGCTTGGAGACAAGTCGAACCAAATGGGTGGAAGAATTACCAAGCGTCCTTTGGTCATATCGCACCACGGCTAGAACTCCTACGGGAGAAACACCTTTTCGGCTAGCCTACGGCACAGAAGCACTTGTCCCTGTGGAAGTATTGGCAGAATCAAAGAGATATACTGACTTCAATGAAGAAGCAAACGAAGAAGGCTTGAAGAGTAATCTTGATCTAATAGACGAAATACGGAGCATGTCAGGATACCGAAATCAAAGATATCAAAACCGAGTAGCTGGATACTTCAATACTCGGGTAAAAAATAGAAGACATCGTACGGGTGACTTAGTGCTCCGCAAAGTTGCGGCTTCAGACCCAAGAAACCAAGGCAAGCTCTCACCCACATGGGAAGGACCTTATCTCGTCGAACAAGAGACGAAACCAGGAACCTACAAGCTAAAAAGCTTGGCCACGGGCGAGACAATTGATCGAACTTGGAATTCCATGAACCTTCGGAAATTCTATCAATAGAATTAATCCAAATATGTAACATTTGCAGGTAAAGTCGAAAGACCATTTGATTTTCAATAAATCCACATCTTCATTGCCGACATCTATCTCTTGGAATTATTCAATGGCGTTACACTCGGGTAGCCACACGGGAGTTTTCCCCACCTCTCATGAAAGTCCAAGTGAGACTCTCATGAGATGGAATTATTCAATGGCGTTACACTCGGGACCTCACTCGGGTAGCCACGCGGGAGTTTTCCCCACCTCTCATGAAAGTCCAAGTGAGACTCTCATGAGATGGAATTATTCAATGGCGTTACACTCGGGACCTCGCTCGGGTAGCCACGCGGGAGTTTTCCCCACCTCTCATGAAAGTCCAAGTGAGACTCTCATGAGATGGAATTATTCAATGGCGTTACACTCGGGACCTCACTCGGGTAGCCACACGGGAGTTTTCCCCACCTCTCATGAAAGCCCAAGTGAGACTCTCATGAGATGGAATTATTCAATGGCGTTACACTCGGGACCTCACTCGGGTAGCCACGCGGGAGTTTTCCCCACCTCTCATGAAATTCCAAGTGAGACTCTCATGAGATGGAATTATTCAATGGCGTTACACTCGGGACCTCGCTCGGGTAGCCACGCGGGAGTTTTCCCCACCTCTCATGAAAGTCCAAGTGAGACTCTCATGAGATGGAATTATTCAATGGCGTTACACTCGGGACCTCACTCGGGTAGCCACACGGGAGTTTTCCCCACCTCTCATGAAAGCCCAAGTGAGACTCTCATGAGATGGAATTATTCAAGGCGTTACACTCGGGACCTCGCCGGGTAGCCACGGGAGTTTCCCACCTCTCAGAAAGCCCAAGTGAGACTCTCATGAGAGGGATTATTCAATGGCGTACACGGACCTCACCGGGGTCCCCCTCTCAGAAGTCCAAGTGAGACCCATGAGATGGAATTATTCAATGGCGTTACCTCGGGACCTCACCGGGGAGTTCCCCCCCTTTTAAGAAGAGCCCAGGAGAGTTCTTAACAAGCTTAAGAACCCAAGAGCGCTCTTCAAATCAACGAAGAACCCAAGAGAGTTCTTGACAAGTTCAAGAACCCAAGAGCGTTCTTAAGAAGAGCCCAGGAGAGTTCTTAACAAGCTTAAGAACCCAAGAGCGCTCTTCAAATCAACGAAGAACCCAAGAGAGTTCTTGACAAGTTCAAGAACCCAAGAGCGTTCTTAAGAAGAGCCCGGAGAGTTCTTAACAAGCTTAAGAACCCAAGAGCGCTCTTCAAATCAACGAAGAACCCAAGAGAGTTCTTGACAAGTTCAAGAACCCAAGAGCGTTCTTAAGAAGAGCCCGGAGAGTTCTTAACAAGCTTAAGAACCCAAGAGCGCTCTTCAAATCAACGAAGAACCCAAGAGAGTTCTTGACAAGTAGAAGAACCCAAGAGCGCTCTTCAAAAGAACCCAAGAGAGTTCTTGACAAGTTCAAGAACCCAAGAGCGTTCTTAAGAAGAGCCCGGAGAGTTCTTAACAAGCTTAAGAACCCAAGAGCGCTCTTCAAATCAACGAAGCACCCAAGAGAGTTCTTGACAAGTTCAAGAACCCAAGAGCGTTCTTAAGAAGAGCCCAGGAGAGTTCTTAACAAGCTTAAGAACCCAAGAGCGCTCTTCAAATCAACGAAGAACCCAAGAGAGTTCTTGACAAGTTCAAGAACCCAAGAGCGTTCTTAAGAAGAGCCCGGGAGAGTTCTTAACAAGCTTAAGAACCCAAGAGCGCTCTTCAAATCAACGAAGAACCCAAGAGAGTTCTTGACAAGTTCAAGAACCCAAGAGCGTTCTTAAGAAGAGCCCGGAGAGTTCTTAACAAGCTTAAGAACCCAAGAGCGCTCTTCAAATCAACGAAGCACCCAAGAGAGTTCTTGACAAGTTCAAGAACCCAAGAGCGTTCTTAAGAAGAGCCCAGGAGAGTTCTTAACAAGCTTAAGAACCCAAGAGCGCTCTTCAAATCAACGAAGCACCCAAGAGAGTTCTTGACAAGTTCAAGAACCCAAGAGCGTTCTTAAGAAGAGCCCAGGAGAGTTCTTAACAAGCTTAAGAACCCAGGAGCGCTCTTCAAATCAAAGAAGAACCTAAGAGAGTTCGAAGGCGTTACACTCGGGACCTCACTCGGGTAGCCATTTGGGAGAATTTCCCCACCTTTTAAGAAGAGCCCAGGAGAGTTCTTAACAAGCTTAAGAACCCAAGAGCGCTCTTCAAATCAACGAAGAACCCAAGAGAGTTCTTGACAAGTTCAAGAACCCAAGAGCGTTCTTAAGAAGAGCCGGGGAGAGTTCTTAACAAGCTTAAGAACCCGGGCGCTCTTCAAATCAAAGAAGAACCTAAGAGAGTTCGAAGGCGTTACACTCGGGACCTCACTCGGGTAGCCACTCGGGAGTTTCCCCCACCTCTCATGAAAATCCAAGTGAGACTCTCATGAGATGGAATTTTATCCATGAGATACATTTCTCCCCAAGTCCTTCATTCGGGACCATATTCGGGACCATGAAGACACACGAGACCAATCCAACAGAGAAGCTTAATGCATCGGTTTGAAGAAAACAACAAGTTGCGCAACTATTCAAAACATTTGGCCAAAGGGACCAATATTACAGAGAAAGCGCAAAGTTGCGCAAAATTCAAACATTGTTTATAAAAATTCCAAACGTTTCTCAGAAAACGGAAGGAAGAAAAGGTTGAAGTCTTTCACTTCTCAGGAGAATTCTCACGCTCGGGAGGATTGTCTTCACCAAGCCCGTCGCCACCGGGAGCTTCCTTCTCAAGACTCTCTCCAGAGCCCCCCGCTTGATCTTCATCAACATAGAGAAAAGGGTCGGGAGGGCTGAAGGGTTCTTGGCAGTTAACCCCTTCGGGTACGGCTCTTTGAAGAGTCTCATAAACTCTACCGTCTAGCATTCCGCCTAATTCCTTCGGGTTAGGAATATCGACCCGTCGGAGAACAGCGGTGAAAGCATCATTAAGCCCGAGGCGGTAGGTAGAAGCGAGAGAGAGCCACCTGGAGATTCTTGAACCGAGAAGTGCCGAGGTAAGAAGTGATGATCTCTTTCTGGACCACCTCGGGCACCTCATCGGCACTGACGGGAAGTTGCCTGGCAATGGACTCCATCTTAGCTTTCTCACGCCTTAACTTCTCCATTTCTTGAAGGGCCTCTTCCAAATTTTCCTTGGCCTCGGAGAGTTCCCCCTGGAGAGCCGCCTTGCTTTGAGATATCTCCTTCAGCTTCAAGCCCCTTTCTTCGTCACGTTTCTTCAATGACCCGACGGTCTTAATAGACTCGAGAAAGGTCTGCGGCGGTGCGTTCTCGATCTTCCTTCAGCTCTCGAAGCTGATCTCTCAAGTGCTCGGAACGAATGAGGCACTCGCCCATGTAATGCGCCCCTCCAGAGAAGAACCAGAGAAAATACGGAATACCACGTTAAAGAAATCACTTGGAGAACTATGAGGGACTAAGGATGGAGAATTACCTGTAGGCGTTGGCATAAAATTTGTCATCCGAAAGATCCTTCAGATACTTTCGGTCCGAAGGGATCATCCCCTCAAGAAGCCAAGATCTGGCAGTGTTGGAGTCCCCCAGCACGGTGTCCGAAGAAGTCAGATCCCAGCCGGGAACGAAGACGGGGGACTTTGGAGAGTCCTCCTCTCAGCGGCCTTCTCGCTCTCCCGAGCCCTCTTCAAGGGCCTTCCCGAGCGGCTTGAGGGAGAGGCACGGGGAATACCTATCTCAGGAGGCCCCCCTCCCAAGGAGACGCTCTTCCTTGCGGCCTTCTTGCCCGAAGGCTTGGACGACCCCGGAGCGCCGAGAGCTTGGACAACGGGACCTGTGTCCGAAGCACCACCTTTCTTCGCTGGCTTTCGGGCGAAAGCCTCTTTGACATTCCCGGTTGTCAATGCCCGAAGAGCGTCGATATCCAATTTGCTAGACACTGCGACAACAAACGAAGAAAGTCAGAAAGTGCAAAGATAAGAAAAATATACAAAATTGAAGAATGTCAATGAAGAAGGGGCTCACCCGGAGAAAAGCCCCACAACTGAAGAGCAGCCGGATACTCAGGTAAATATCCGTGAATTGCGGCTGAATCTCCGCCGACTTGGATGATCTTTTCTAAAGCTGCTTCTTCGGCAGCGGATAACTCAATAGGATTGTTGAGTCTTTTAAGATCGAGTTGGATTTCTTCACAAAAGAAGTTGGGAATGGCGGCGGGAACTGGGGCTGACAAAAGAAAAAGTGATGTCTCCACCCTTTGGTGGAGGTAGGCATAGACTTCGGCAAAATGATGTTGCCTGACCATTCCACAGCGTCGGTTGCCCGACGAAGAAGAGAGAGCCAACCCCCTTTTGATTGACTCTTAACTTCGAAGAAACGATGAAGAAGGGGGAATGTTGGTTCGACTCCCACATTATGACAAAAACCAACAAAGCAAGAAACACTTCTCCAACTATTCGGAATAAGGTTGGAGGGAGAAATTCCGTAATGGACGAGAAGATCTTCAAAAATTTTCTGAACGGGAAAGCGAAGACCTCCTAAGAAGGCATCGTAGTAAAGGGAGAAGGCCCCGTTCGGGGGCTCTCCAACCCGACTAGAAGAAGACGGGAGCTGAAAGAGATAGTCTTTTGGAATTTCGCAGAAATCCCTTAGACGCTGGAGATATTTGGGGCTGAGATCTCCGGGATAGAACTCGGGACCCGAAGACTTGAGGTTATAGTCAATGTGAGAGGGCGTCTTGGGTTTGTTCCTTTCTTCGAGAATTGCTTCTTCGGAGAGCAATTCGGAGAAAATAAAACGAGGCCAGCGATTGTGGCAATCTTGGGGACGAGAAAGGGGTGGGCGAGGCGAATAATGTCTCTGACTCACTCGGAATTTACTAGGAGATTGATTAACACTATCAACTTCCCGTTCATCCGAAGAATCCATAGAAAGACCAAGGTTGACTAAGTCCGTTCCTAAGTCGGAGCAAAGAGGTTCTTGGTCAAGAGGGTCGTCCCTAGCTAAGTCAGCAGTCGCTCTCACAATACGAGAGTCGGAAGAGCCAGAGAAAGCATCTTCACTAGAATAATGCATGGATTGGGTTCGGGAAGACGTCTCGGGACTGGAGATCGTGGCAGTCGGGACCTCCAGTCGGGAGGAAGCTCGGGCTATTTCCTTGCCTTTTCTTAAATTATCCATAATAAGGAAATGACAAAGGAAAGAAATGAAGAAAAGTTAGAGAAACTTGGTTTGGGTTTGAAGATTGGAATAGCGAGTTGGAGAAAGCAAGCAACGCGATCGGGGGGACTTCAGAGGGAGTTTGCAAGCAAAAATTGAAAATGAGGATTGAACCTCTATTTATAGTGAGGAGTAGGAAGATGAAGAGACACATCCAACGGCTGTGAATCAAGCAAAGCGACGGTTGAGATCTGGCACATGAAAGGTCGCAATCCAACGACTAGCAATGAACAGACACAACGGTCAAGATTAAGGGACTCAAGATCTCAATCAAACGGCCCTTGATCGAATAGATCAACGGCCGAGATAACACGACCATTCGCATATCAGGAGCAGCAATAAATGTGAATTAGTACGACGGTTGGGAATTGCGAAGGCCTTGGAGAAATAATGGCTCTCATTCAAGACGACGTCTTAAAAGTTTCTCCAAGAAGAAAGAAAATTTTCTAAGAAGCCTGGGAGTAACATTCCATACGTTCGAGAAGTCAATCGCACGGAATGGGGGGCTCTGTTGTGGGGAAATATGGTCCCGATCCTCTCCCCTCGGGAGAGAGACCCCCCCCCTCGGGAGAGAGGCACCCCCCTCGGGAGAGAGGCACCCCCCTCGGGAGAGAGGCCCCCTCGGGGAGAGGCACCCCCTCGGGAGAGATGCACCCCCTCGGGTTGATGATTCTCTTCCCTCATAAAGGGTCCCGAGTACCTCACTCGGGACAAATACACCTCTCTTTTTGTCATCTGGTTTCTTCCTTGAAGAAGGTCCCGAGGGCCTCATTCGGGAGAAACACCTCCCATATGAGATGGCTCACTTCTTCCCTAAAGAAGGTCCCAAGGGCCTCATTCGGGAGAGACACCTCTATCTTGGCAGATTCATTTCTTCGTTGGAGAAGTGCCACACTTGGGAAAAATATCCAACTCTAGCATTTCTCAGAAGACTCTCTTGACTAAGTCAAGAAGAGTTAGTTACTCATAAACACTCAGCATATCTATTCCGAGAATTGGGGAGGTGAGTCATCATAACGGCGATATCAGGTGCGACAAAGAAGGAGCCGTTATTCCACTACACTCACTCCTCAACTATCGATCCGGAATCTAAGGAATCGCCGCCTCCAGGTAACTTCTATATAAACCTACCTCCAACATGGAGAAAGGTAACGAGAACTTTCATCTGAGTACTTACTCATTACGTTCTTGAGAATTCTCTCAAGAACCTTTATTGTTACTTAGGCTGATTTGAGCGTCGGAGGCGGTTCCCCGGCCAAAACTAGGCCGGACCGTTCTTGCTTTCTTTGTGTGTGCAGGCATCTCAGTTATTCCAACTTGGTTGGAGAGCTCTTAAGGTGGTCATCTCAATATCCGGCTCTCGAAGAAGTTCTATACGCAACAAAAAAACGGGCTTTTTTTTTTTTTTTTGGGTTTTTTTCTCCGGCCCCCCCGGAGGGGGTGTGGGTGCGTCTTTGTTGGGTGGTGCTTTTGTTTTTGGGTGGCGGCGGCGGGGAGTAAAGAAAAGAAAAGGAAAAGGAGAATATGAATTTTATAATTTTTATTTTTTTTATTTTTTTTTTTTTATTTTTTTTTTTTTTTTTTTTTTTTATTTGTTTTAATTTTTTTCTTTTTAATAAATTTCTTTCTCTCACAGAATTTCCAAGGGACGTTAAAAAAAAAATGTTGCAAAACAGTATATCTTTAACAGTTTCTTTTATCTGATCGTCTCGCTACAGGAACTAGTTCATAAATCAAAACTTCAAATCTCCCAGCAGAATGCAGGGAGATCCAAAACCAGATGAAATAAAATATTCAACACCCTCCACCCCACACCCGAAAAACCACCCTCAACAAAGCAAGTGCCTATGATATGAAGGGATTTCCATTGAAGACATGAAATGAATTGAGATATGGTCAAAGCTGATTTTGGAAATTAGAAAAATAATAATAACAAAATCTACTTTTACTTATCATTCTGATGATCGCACCAAATTTCTGGATGAACAAGATCATCCTAGTTCATCTTAGTTCTCTAACAACGCCATTCGGAAAACAAGAAATGAACAGTAAAACTCGAAATGCAAACCTAATTAGCAGGAAAACCCAAAAGAAAACGAAGAATATAAAAGAAGGGCTTTTGGTACCTTGGCAGCATTAAATATTTCTTCGGATTTCTGAAGCGTGAACTTCTTTTTCTCGATTGAGACTGCCATTTTTATCAGGGAGGAGATGCGGCGCAGAGAAGGCCGGGAACGGCATGGACTCGAAGAGTGTCCTGGTGAGAGATTGGAACGCCATGACAGACCAACCAACGATGTAAATTGGTTTTCAAGACCGAATTCTTTAAACAGATTCTTCAACCATCTCTCAATACAGATTCTCTTTCACGGTGATCGGAACACTTGCTGCCGCCATTGCTCCCAAATCCAACTTCAAAATGGAACAAAGGATTTATGAGGAGATTCAAAATCTCTAAGGATTGAAATTCAAGACCTCAATACCGAAAAATAAAGAGCTAAATGGAGCAGCCTTTCGTCTTCGTTTTGAGACGTTGCAAAGGATGGGGCTTCGAAGCTTCAACCGGCAGAGAGTTATTTGCTAAAGTTTTTTTTTTTTGGTAAAGAAAGAAACTTATTAAAAAGGTTAAAACAAATAAATTGAAAAAAAGGTATTTTTGTCACAAAAATTATTAAACTAACTGATTCTGTTAAGTTTGTCCTTATTTAATAATTTCTTAGAACCACAGGGGAGCCATATGCAAAAGAAAATAAAACTGGACTAAAAGTGACCTGGACCAAACCTCAGGGTGTCCAGATGAAAATTACCCTTTATTTTTTTGCCGGGTTGTGGGGGTGTTGTAGCGGGGTAAGAGAAGAAAACAATTCCCCCCCCCTTTTTATCTTTTATTTTATTTTATTTTATTTTGATAAGAGAAGAAGGTTGTTTAGCACTTTAGGTTTTAGGGTTAATCTTTTTCCTTAATTATCAAGGCTAGTAATGTTATTTAATATAAAACGTAAATAAGTAATAAAAAAAATTAAGGTTATTTTGGGGTTTTTGAATAAACCAAAGAGCTTAATGGTAGTAGGCATCAATAATAACCAGCAAAGTTTAAGTTAGATTAGTAATTCAAAAAGTATAGGCGATAAAGTAGTAATTAAGCTATAGTATAGGGAGCAACAATAATTGTCCCTTTTTCATTTAGTTTGATCGTTAATCTAATTGGCCCAATCGGTCAGGCTGAAACATTGCATAGAAAAACTGGGACTGATCTGTTTATAATTGGTCCGGTTTCTAAACTGGCTTGTTTACTAGTCGTTCGGTGCTTGTTGGTCGGTTTTTACCAAATCCGCTCGGTTTTTCTAGTTCTAGTCTAGGATTGACACCCCTACCTGCTACTGTTAAGCTCTGGTAGTTAACTGATGGTGTGACATCTTTTGTATTTTTCAAAAATCTCAAAACAACCTTGAGGTTTGTTACTATTTACTCATTTCATCAGGATTTGAGTATTTGAAATCCAAAATGAGAAGAATACAACGACAAAATCGATATTTCTTATGGTTTTTCTAAATGAGGGTATTTTATATTTTGGCTTTTTAAATTCTAATAATGAAGACGAAAATGGACGTTACATGTTATGGACGATTTATAATGGACTTACCTAGGTCAACCAAAGAAGAATTGAACTGATCAAACCTTTATGAAACTAAGGCACTAAGCAACATGTACAATTTGAATCGTATACAACCTCCTTAAAGATAAGGATAAGGATTCTAATAAAGTCGGGTCGTTCAAATTGCTCTTAGAATCCAGATCGGACTCCACAACTACAATCCAAGTAATACTCTCTTGGCGGATAAGATTCCTCTCCCCAGGAAGTTTGCAACAATTACAGAGTTCCATTCAAACTCCATTGCTGCACAGTTAAGGTAACCTCTCCTAAGATCTATAAATAACCACACATTCATCATTATCAGGTATGCACTCTAGGATTACTCTCTCGAGCATTGAGAGCTCTACGAGCTATTTTCTTCCCCTAAAGCTACTAGCTTCCACTAACTCGATCGTCGGAGACATTCCTTGACCAACCCTGTCGAGCACGTTTTTTGCAGGGTTGTTCGCTTGCTTTTCGAACAGATTTTTGCAGCAACAATTGGCACTGTCTGTGGGAACTTGATCGAAAAACCATTATGTAAACCAGATCAGGAATTCTAAACTAATCCTACGATATGTTTTTTTATCAACGAATTCGTCTGCATTTAATCCCTTCTTATGGGTAATCCAACCGTACAAAGTATGTTTTTCATTTACCATCCTCTCTTTTTTTTCATTTACCATCCTCTTTCATTGCCACAAATACTGATTAATTTTCTCTGCATTGAGGTGTTGCCTTGTTCTACCAAAAAAAAAAAAAAAAAAAGGGTGTTGCCTTGTCATTTCCTTGAATATATCTTCTCCATTTTATAACATGAGTCTATATTCTGCTTATTTTCTTTTATTTTTTAAGCAAATTGTTTTGGTATTTGTTGTTCCATTGGCCTAAAATGAAGGTGTTGTCATTGTTGGCAACTTAAGTGGGTTTGATATGGTACAGCAACACACAAAAAGGTTCCGAGGGAAATAATCCAATTCAAATAAAGAAAACTCAAGAATCCCGTTTTTGAGGGTCTCTGTCCAGTTTTGATCAACCTCTTCATCGGATGGTCATCCAGTGTCCGATTGAGCCGATTTTTGGAGGAGAGCTTCAAGACTTCTTGATCTTCAAATCCAACGGTGGGATTGTTCATTGGAGATCTCTAAATTAGTCCGATTGGTACGTCAAAACACTCCTTGTTTAAGTCAGATAGGAACTCTGAGTTTGATTCAAACTCTGAGTCCAGTTTTGATCAACCTCTTCATCGGATGGTCATCCAGTGTCCGATTGAGCCGATTTTTGGAGGAGAGCTTCACGACTTCTTGATCTTCAAATCCAACGGTGGGATTGTTCATTGGAGATCTCGAAGTTAGTCCGATTTGTACGTTAAAACACCCCTTGTTTAAGTCAGATAGGAACTCTGAGTTTGATTCAAACTCTGAGTTAAATTAATCTATAAAAGGAGAGCAAACTCCAGCAGAAGATGAGGACGTTTTGAGGAGTTTGGGAATAGCGTGGAGGTCGAACCAGAAGACGTTGGTTGGCTATGGAGATCTGAAGCTTGGGAATAAGAAGTCTTTTGTTTTGCTGAACAAGAAAGAAAGTGAAAGAGAAGAAAAAAGAAGCAGCAGAAGAAAAGAAGGGAACATGATTGTATGGCTTTTTTAAAGAGAGAAAACTGAAAAAGATTGAAAAGAAAGAAAAAAAAAGAGTTGGAGAAAAAGAGAAACAAGTATTGTTACCATGCATCTTACACAAGTTGAGGTAACCCGTATTCACAAGTGATTGTCTATTATTTTCTAGGTTATGTTTAGTGATGAAGAATCTAGCTCATGAATGTAATTTGGGGAACTTGAATTATTGGTTTACATTGTGACCTAGTAAGTTGGAGCTTGTCTAGGGGGTTGGGGTTGGTGCCCTTGTCTGAATTGCATTTTAGACTAAAGCAGGGATTGGTGTTCCTGGACTGTTGTAGCAGTCAAAATATCTAAGAGTGTATTGAGTAATATACGAAACCCTAGGTTGGGTATTATTCCGTGGATGTAGGCAATTTGGCCGAACCACGTAAACTCTGGTGCATTGCGTTTTTGTTTATTTTTCTTTGTTGCATATATTGGAGTGCCTTGATTGCAGAGTGGTAGTACACTGTCTGGTAGACCCAATCACATTGTGGTGAATTTTTGAAGACACTGATTCACCCCCCCTCTCAGTGTCAATCTGGGAATAACAGTATTAAAATAGAGGCCTTTAAACATTGACATTCATACATTTTATGTTTGAAAAACATACAAATTCAATTTCGTCAGAATAGTGAGTTGTACACTTATAATGGCCATTATACCCTTTTCTATAGTGAGTTGAAAAGACCACACTTACTCTTCTTCATTAGACATATTCTCCATCAATTCTTCAAGATTCCCCTTTCACTATAAACTCTTTCTTTTCCTCTAGTTGTGTCTTTACTTTTCAAAATTAAAGTGGAGTTTTAATATGTAACTTTTTTGTTGATAAACATAATTCATTCATATAGACGATATAGACATGGATTGAGTATGGTATATCAAATACGACAAAATGAAACATGAAATAGCTGGTAGAATGAAAGTTGGTATCGACCATCAAGAGTTGTTTCGACAGCAATGACTTATACTTCTCAAGAAAAAGATCATGGGTTCGACCCTCTCTAGTGGCTTACTTATGTTGTTGTATGAGGTTTACCCAACATGAAAATAAAATCCTAGAATACTTGTTTCTGTTGACATTGAATAATTTTTTAGAACAAAAAAAACTTCTTCTTTTTGATGGCTAAAAGAAGGAAATGTATTCATCTGAAAAATTACATACGGCATGTTATGGCCCGGCAATGGGCTAGCATAACATGCATAATATCATGGTCTTGATCTAGTTATTATGAGTGGTCTAACCTTCAATTTACATAAGCTAAAAAGTGTGGGATTATAATGATGGGTAGAGGTTTTGAGGGGTGGAGATATAATTCAGATCCTCTATCCTTAGTAATTCTGTACCTTCGCAATCTCCTCTCACAGTCTAACCAATGTCTAACCAATGTCAGGTGAGCTGTGAGAGGAATTTTTTTTATAGTAGTATCAGTGACCTTGATGGGGAGCGCAGACTCTTATCGATCAAGAATATAGACCACAGAGTACCATTAGAAATCCCACCCCTCTTAAATTATTATTACTAATTTTCCTTTATGAGCCTCACATGATTTTGTTATTGAAAAAAAAAGTACCATTTGTTAGGGGAGATGACCCAAATTCAAAATTTTAAAGATACGAAATACTGGGGTAGAGGACCTCGACCCACAGATATATGAGAGATCCTGACCATTAGCTTATCTTATGCAAGTATAAATGTTTTTTGGTAAAGGAGAATAAAAATAATTAAGGTACAATAAAGGACCGAAAAGATTCCCCTGTTGTGCACAGTAGTGCATTTTTGTACCAAATGATTGGTTGAGATTAAAAGTTTAATTTTAAATTTTAAAAATTCTCAACAGTCTTGTATTTCCTTTGTTTTCTCAACCAATCATTTTATATATATATCTTATTATAAACCGCTGAGAATTGTGCACAACAAAGAAGAATATTTTTCCGTCAAGGACCACGTATAGAAAACCCAACTGTTTTCATAGCATTCTTCTCAACAGAAACGATAAAAAGACAGTTAATCAGCAAGGATTGGGACCACGTATCTATCACCTTATCACAGAGAACCCATGCTACTAGCTAGTGGTAGTTGAGCAGGGATACCTCAATGTTTTGCTGTCAACTTGTCCATCTCAGTTTACAGGATTTTGTTCCAATCAAAATTTTCTCTTTTTCTATTATTATTATTTTTTTTTGGTAGAAATCATAATTTTCTCCTTGAAACCTTGTGCGTAAGACCTACAAACATCAAGGGGTCCATCAGCTAAATAAGCTCAAGTACTCATGCTGAATGAATAATCCTAACGTTTCAATATGCCGAAGTAATTGTGAACAAATTCAGAAAGACCTATTCACCTAACCAATATCCCATTTTTATCCCAGCGGTTGTCGTTGATGGAAATTTCATATAGAAAGTGTTTATGTAGAATTAGGGCGAACTAATTAATAGGAGGAACTGCTTAATTCAGATCTTCTACTCAAAACCTCCACACCTCCAAAGGCTCTCTCACGGTCAGCCTAACACACATCATTTGGGTCTACTTATATCAGACGCGCTGTGAGAGGAAAATTTTTAGAGCTACTAGGGTACTGGGGTTGAGGATTGGACTAAAAATTCGTCTTAGTGAAACACAATGACAAAAAAACTGGGAACCATCCATCATCATAGTAGTATAAAAAGGACTCCCCTTCCCCTCCTTAGCAGGCTTTATTAATAATATGTAACCATGTTTACAATTTTCTTTTTTTGTTTTTGGTAGAGGCATCCATGTTTACACTTGTAGCTAGCTAGTTGATAACCTATCATACAAAACAGAAGACCGCGCGCAAGGCATGCGCAAGGCGCAAACATGCACAGCAAATCTACACGAGTGCACCGCCCTTGAGGTACTCGGTTAAGAACAAAGCCACAAGCCCAACCATCGCAAACCTACCGTTCCATATCTCGGCATCCGACGTCATCACCCCATCCGATTTAGACTCTGCACTTACTCCCTTAAACAATGGAATCAACGACGCCACGGACAATAGCACGGTTGTCCCTACAAACCACGGCAGCCCTCCGTTCATCAACTGTACCAACAGATCGTCTCCCCTCGCAAGCTCTACTCCCAACGCTGCCACAAACCCCACCATGGCTAGCCTTCCATTGATCCTCTCAGGTGCTGGTCCACTGAATGCCAACACGTCCTCCAACTTGGTGCTCTCCTGTAAAATTAAACGTTATACATACATAATAAGTATCATCCATCAGATCACAATCCAGAGTAGTAATTGAAAAGCTACTTAAGGAAGGTTAGTAATACCCTAGCTTGTGATTGAGGGCGTTTCTCGGCCATGCACCGCACTTGCAAGCCAGTCTTCCTATGCAGGCTTGGCAAGTTAGTGTTAGTAAGGAATGCCTTTGAGCGACATCTGTGAGCGAATTGAGTTGCAGTAGAGCAGGTCAAGGTAGTTTGCATAGCTACTGCAGAGGTTGCCATTTGATCGGATCTCTTAAACAAAGATGGTCTGAAAGATAAGTGTATAAGAAGCAAGGAAGGAACTGATTTGATGAGCTTCTCTTCTCAGCTTATATGGTATATATAGAGCTTCCCTTCCCAGTTCCCCTCTGGGCTTTGGGAGAAGTTGGAGTAGCTAGCTAGCACGAGTTGTGGACATTATTAGCTCCACGTTACACTCCAAGGCTACTCACTATGATACGTTCAAAATGTGAACGATGGAGGGGTTTTTAATCACATGTTAATAGAGGGCGACGTGGTTTCCTAGTAATCGGCAAATGGAGCTGAAACTTTAAGAATAGGTAGGTGGCTAGGTCGGTCTAGGATCGTCACCAGTTCCTTGTCTTTCTCTTTCCTGCAATGCACATTCTCAACTTGTGCATGGTGACAGTGGGTGTTCGAGACGTGGACGAAGAAACATCCGTCAACTACACGGAGTTACTTTCGAGTATGGTCGGT
This sequence comes from Hakea prostrata, assembly GCF_041222555.1. Classification (NCBI taxonomy): domain Eukaryota; kingdom Viridiplantae; phylum Streptophyta; class Magnoliopsida; order Proteales; family Proteaceae; genus Hakea; species Hakea prostrata. Next base: position 25,723,001 of record NC_142600.1, on the reverse strand, counting down.
CCAAACATCAAGCACAGATGCGACGGATCCTCATCTTGTCTTATATAAACTGTAGCTTGTTTTCACTTTTTAACTCAATATCAGGATCCACATTCTCATTTTCTCACCCCAAGCAACCAAACAATCTACCATTTTGAGATTTAAGAAATAAATAAGAAATTTACATTTTTTTCAAGAATTTTTCCACTCCACCTTTATTCAAGCAAACAAATGCAGCCTTACCGACCATCATGGTCTTAAGCTAACTCTCATGCGGCTACGTTGATAAGACCATTGCTTATACGGTAATCAAAAGACTAATGCTTATATAGATAATTCAAACATTGTGTAATGGAGGGTGCAAGATCACCACTACTATGTCTCAAATATTTCTTTTTAGAGCAAATTGTACTGTAATTCAAAATGGAGGCTTTAAAGCACTGACACCCTACTTGATGTTTAAAAAACACAAAGACTCTAAAATTGAATTTTTATTAGATATATTTATCCAATTTATCATTGAAAACAGTTAAATCAGTGTTTATTTTATTCTAAAAATATTCCTATAATAAATAGTATTTTGACTGTTTTTACTGATAAATTGACAAAAATATTTAATGAAAATCCAATTTTGGGGTCTTTCTGTTTTTTAAACGTAAAATTGGGTGTTAGTGCTTTAAGGCCTCTATTTTGGGTATCAATGCAATGGGTTATAATCCTCGGCGGCGCCCATCCTAGCGGCAGCCAGGGGGGGCGGCCGCGGCGGATGAGCGCCACGTGTCGATAAAAAAATCAACCGCTCAAGTATTTTACTATATATTTTCTCTTTAACCCGTTCAATAAACCCGGTTTAAGACCAACCGGGATTATTTATCAATTTCACCTCACTTTAGTAGACCACTGCAAAACCCTTCCATCGGAGACACAGGAAGCAAGGCTTACAGTTCCAAGTGAACCTTTCCCGACGGAATTCGATGGAACCCACTGACGAACGAATTGAAGCGGGGGCCGAAGCAATCTTTCGGTTTCTAGGGAAACAAGAAGAAGCCCCAAAAAGAATTGGAGTGTTGGCGTTCCGACAAAAAGGTTATGAATAGTTCTTCCGTCCGGAGGATGGTAGTACAGGATAAATTTATTTAAATTCAAGGATCTCAAGTTTTCGATGGTGGTTTATGCTATTTAGCGTTTAAAATTTTGGTTCAAAGCTTTTTGAATTTCCTCCAGTGGAACTTCTCATTAGAGTCAAGTGTTCTTCAGTAACCATCTTGCTTCATAGTGATGATTTTCACGCTTCAGAGCAAAATCACTGCCATTTCTCTACATATCCATAGATTTCGACTTTAATTTATTTGACGTTTCGGTTTCCAATAGAAATTTCGGATGGTTTGATCCAGTAGGTGCTTCCTTGTTTTATGATAATTTTAAGGGTTTATGGTATAAAAGGATATCAAATTGCTCTACATGATGTCTAGATCTGAGCCCGGAATCATGACGGCTAGAGAATCTTTCGGTGTTGGTCTTCAGAATAGTCCTATTTCTTCTCAGCCTTTAGGGATACCTAACATGAGATTAGCATTCAGTTCGGATGGAACTGTAGTTTACAAACCTGCAAGCACAAGTCTTCCGGCAACTTTTCAACCAATTAGTGGAACTGCTCCTACTGTTAGTGCTGGTGGTGGAGGCGGAGCTGGTTCAGCCGGTGCAATTGTTCAACACGGCCTTAATATGAACATGGGTGAACCGATGAAGCGGGTTGATAATCCTGTTTGGTCTCAAACCGGATTTATTGAACGGGTTAAAGGGAAAATATATAGTAAAATGCTGAACGGTTCAGATTTTTTTATCTAACACGTGGCGCTCATCCAGAGCAGCCGCTGGATGCCCGCTCGGATGAGCGCCGCCGAGGATTGAAACCCCGTGCAATTTGCTCTTTCTTTTAATGAAAGTTCATTTACTAAAATAAAATTAAAAAAAAAAAAAATCACGGAATTGCAAATACCATGATGTGTTATATAGATTTAGAACTTATGATTTATTATTTGTTTCGCCCAAATTAGAATAGACTGAACCACGGGTATGCTTAACTATGTAAAGTAGAATAGTAGAATATAGATTCTGAATAGTTTCTGATCAGGTTTGTCTGAACCATAGACCCTTGAAGCGTATACCAGCCGGAAATAAAGAAAGCAAAACAAATGGCCTGGCCTGAAAGGAAGTTAAATCTGCAATTTTCTAATTATAAGTACATATACAAAATTTCCAATAAAATTTGGTGCAGATACGGCAATCTCGTAAGAACTGATATTCCATGACTGCATCTGTTTCTAAGTACTCACAAACTAGATCATGATGACCAAAGGAGCCTAACCTTTGATGGGAACTTCATCTTTTTTCTTCTTTTTTTTTTTCTCATATATTTCGGCCTTGAACTTCAGACTCTCAACTTGTTTGTCATAATTTGAACGAGTCACTTTTAACTCCATAAGTTTAATTTCATCTCAAGATTTTTTTTTATCTCCTCCTCTGGAGAAGCCCTTTTGATCCTAGCTTCATCGTACATCTTTGTATCCATTGCTCCTTTTGATTTGGTGAGGCTCAGAATCAGATGCCGTCGAGCACGTAAAAATCCCACATTCATCCCTAGTTTTTCAACGGTTTTCAAGCTTTAGTCCCAAGACTCAAGGTCATTCAGAGAGGTAGTGATAGGATTGCAAGCTCGCATCGCATCAGCCACACTTACAATTTCAGAAAGTACTTCAGCAATTAACTTACAATTGATGCCTTTAAGAAGATTATCATGGAAGAAACCCTTCTGACTGTAACAAGTTCATATTACTTTACTCGAACATGTTGCGGAAGCTGAGAGTCTATAATAACATCTGAGCCAAAATTTTCAGTTTCATTTTCAAATTGCTCTTCAGTTGGTGACTAGTTTTAGAACAACTCAACTTAGCCTTGTCTCCAAAATATCAAGAAAAGTCTAGCTGAGTTGCCACCAACTATTTGCAGTGGGATTGTATTTGAATTAGGTAGACAAGGTGCTCCAACTTCAGCCAAAACATTGTCCCTTATAATATAGACCTATGATAAAAAAAAATCCTAACTATCAGCACAGGTAGAATTATAAGCTCAATGTTACAAATGCAAGAGAATCCCCTCCATCACCTTGAATTGGGTAGCTTGGATAAGTTGGAAAACAACAGCTCAACCAAATAGTGCTCGATAAAGAATCCCATCCATCCAGCACTGAATCCTCTCTTTTCAATGAGGCATTTTGTTTCGTGTTCTTTCCCATTATGATCTACTAAGGTAATGCAACAATCTTCTTTAGGTAAATGGGACTGGCAGAATCAACTGGGAAGTCCCTATAACAAAAACATATAGATACTAAATTAGACAAACATTTGGATTTATGCATTAAATTATAGAAGGTGTTTGAGCTCACCAGCCAAAAGCCATGAGTAACACGAGAGGGAACCACAAGTTTCACCAAACTAGGCATTCCGGGTTCTAGGTTTGATTGAACCTCCTTAGCTGGCTCCATTACAATTATAAATGAATATTGTTGGTAAGATGCATCAAAACAATTGTTTGTTGCTCTCTTTCGCTTGCAAATTTAAATAAATTAAGGGTGGCATGATTGTTACATTGGTATACAGTACTTGAACAAAACAACCAAAAAAGAACTGAAACTGACAACAATCAAATACTACAACCAGAAGAAGATCAATAGTGATTTCGAAACACTTAGCAAGCGTTTGGTTGTTGGATTCCATAGAATCCAATTTGGATTTGCAATCCAAGTGCAACAGGATCTAGTTCTCCAGAATCTGGTTCTCCATAGAAAAATTGTTTGGTTAATCTGAATCTAAGAATTAAATCTAGTTGAAAATTTGTTTGGTTACACTAAGTCTTAAACATAAATCTATCTAAAAAATTGTTTGGTTACACTGAGGCTCTTGTTGGTATCAATTCTCATTCTCTATTATGCTTATTTAAAATAAATAAGTACAATAATTCATTATTGGTCAAGAATGAAAAATGGTTTGGTGAATTTTATCGAAAATAAATTATGAAATGAAAAATAAGTTTGGTTTCAAAATAAAAAATTGTTAAAAATGATAGTAAACAAGTGAGAAAAGAAGGAAAAAATATGATTGTTATAAAAGAATGTGTATTGACTATTTTACCCTCATATTACTTATAGAACTTTAAGTAAACTTACACAAATGAAGATAATGAAATTTTCATCACAATCCATAATGGACAAAAAGTTCATTATGGATTTTGGAGGTTTTTCTATTATTTTAAATAAAAATAAAATTCAGAATAGATGCCAAACAATTTAAAATAATGAAAATTTCTCATAATTGACAATGATAATTGATACCAAAAAGAGCCTGAGTCTGTACTTGAATCTATTTGAAAAACTGTTTGGTTAACTCAAATTTTGGTTTCAATCATCTAAAATAATTGTTTAATAACCCTAATTTTGGATTTTAGAGTCTAATAATCCAACTTTCACTAAGTGCATAACCATGGATTAAAATATAATTTTTTAATAAAATAAAATAAAATATAATTTTTATTTTATAAAATGCATTAAAATATATTATCCCACAATCTTAAGTATAAAAACAGTACCCATGAACCCATTCTATTTTTTGCACATAATTTAATACTAATATGATGAATCAATAAATATTGTGTAAATAAATTTAATTTTAATTCATTATTATAAATTATTAATGTCCTAGAAAATCTGATGAGCAGCAAAATCAAATGACAAAATTTATTAAGTATGCATTTGATAATTAACTAAAAAGGGTTACATATACTTGAAGTGAAATTAATTTTACCAAGTTGTTTATGATGTATAATCTGAACTTATAATGAATCAAAAGAGAATCTTTGTGGATTTAAACCACCATCCTTTTGAAACATGTTCATAAAACCATTTAGTTTCTTAAGTCTAATAGATCTTGTGTGGTGGCCTTCCATCAGCCAAGTGCTTAATTCCAATAGGTCCCAAACTTAATAAATCCAAATACCGTTTAAATTAAGCATATACTGTATAAATACTGCATGATGACACTGTGGATATAGTGATAGATTCACCAGAAATTGAATTGTTGATCAACATATATTCTGTAGAAATACACATCAAGATTTGATTTTTTTTTTTTTTTTTTTTTGGTAATTCAGTCTTTATTCAGAGTGAGGTGGGGACATGGATGCCATGCTACATACATTGACTTACCATGCCGAGGATATGGACCAATTGGTCCTACACTCTGAGGACACTGTCCTCTAGGTCAAGGTATCCGCAGTTAAGTTGGAATCCTTGGTTACATGACAAAAGAAAACTTTCTGAAAAAAAACTGTTAACATATGAATGTCTCCAATAATGGAGGATATCTCTAAAGGGGCTATAGAATTAGTTTGAGGCTGTAATGGTGAAGCAAGCATGGAGTTATCCATTTCCACCAAAATAAACTCGACCTCACCTTGAAGGACAAGCATGGAGTCTAGAATGCATCTAATAAGCCATGATGCACTGCCATCACCTCACCTTGAAGGACAGATAGAAAGGAGGCGGGTTCAGAAATTGCATAAACAATGTTCCCTTGGGGGTCTCAAATGATATATCCCAGGCCCTGCTTCCCTCTGTTTTTCACCCATGAGGCATCATAGTTTAGCTTCATATACGGTGCTGGAGGTGCATGCCAGTACTGAATCTTATCCTGCGTGCAACTCTGTCAGAATGTTGTATGCATGTCACCTATTTGAGCTTCCCAAAACTCCTTCCAATGTTGTTTCAACTCTCTTGACCACCTCAAAAGGTGATGAAATAACTCCATCAAAATATTCTTTATTCCGCGACTTCCACATGTAGCAACAGAGAAAGGTAGTCAAGTTAATGGTTTCCTTGTCTCTCATTGTAAAGTGGGTTTTAATAGAGGCCCAAGCAGCTATGTAGTCCGAGAAATGACCTTGTATAATTGTATATGTTCAAATGCCAAGGGAGCTTCCAAACCATAGGGCTCTAGCAAAAGAAAGCAAAAGTGTAGGAGATGAGAATGTGCGAGACTAATTCATCTGATGTGCCACAATGTTGGCACATTTGGGTGAGATTAGGAATCTTGATTTGAAGTTCTTCTCGTGTCGGTAGACCTCTTGTAGTAGCTTTCCATAAAACAAATTCGTACTTTTGGGTGCCTTCCAGATAGCTTTCCAAGTGCTCGAAGGGACAAGGTCCCAACAATGTTGATAGGAGGATGTTGCCTTACAGGCAAGTCTCATATCCTGCAAATTGGAGAGTAGACGATACACTTATTTAATGTTGAACCTCCCATCTTTGGATGCCAACCACTAAAGAGAATCTCCGCACTGATTAATCGGTAGCTGAATTTTAGTAATCTCGATTATATCTACAGAGGAGAACCATTGGAGAAGTAAATTAGTGAGGTTCCACTCCATTCCAAGGAAACGAATCAGATCTAAGACAAACTCCAACGGGCAGTTCAACGGTCTTTCCCCTGAAATTCTTAACTCTGGTGTGTGCAGCAACCAGTTATCTTACCAGATTTTCACTTGGTCTCCCCTACCTATCAACCAACATAATGCTTTTTTTAGAGTGTCTCTTCCTGTAATCAGGCTATGCCATGCCCATGATGGCATGTTCCTAAGTTTTGCCTCTTGAAAGGATGATGAAGGGAAGTATATCTTTTTCATGAGACATGCCCATTTTGACTTAGGTTTTTTCCATAGACACCAAGCTGACTTGCATAGCAACGCCTTGTTTTGGAGACTTGGATCTCAAAAACCCAATCCACCTTTCTCTTTTAAACGACATAGATGAGTCTAGCTAATCCAGTGAGTTTTTCTACATCCCTGAGAGTCCCTCCAATGGAATGCAGATAATTGCTTTCGAGTTTGTTTGTGAATGAGTTACAGTAGCTTGAAGTGAGTTCCCACATAATTTTGCATGGATAAAGCCGTGGATTTGATCAGAATTTCTTTGCCAGCTTGAGAAAGGAGAGATTGTTTCCAGCCTACTACCTTGACTGCTATTCATTTTTCCTAGGGATGTCAACTATGTGGTTTTCAGGCTGGGCTTAATGGTTTCGGACTCAAAAACACCTAGCCCAAATACTGGCCTGTTAGCAAAATAACAGTTTCAGGCAAGTTTCAGTTTAGTGCGGTTTGGGTTTGGGCTAACTAATGGTTTGGGTTAACGGTCTATACTCAAGTTAACTAACGGTTTGTACTAACAATTTATGGTATGTCAAAAAAAAAAAAAGTTGAGCATCCTGCAACAAGAGCCAAAATTCTATGGAAAGCAAAATTGTTATTAATAAATTTCCATTAAAAATGTGAAAAGCCATTCCACAGTGTAGAAATCCCACCCACCTTATAGAAAGCAAGAACCTAGACAATAAGTAGTAACATAGAAATTGCAAGTTCATTCCTTAGGCTTTACTGGATAGTCCTCCTTAAACAAATCTTCAAACCAAAAACCCTTTTAAATTCCAACTTGTGCTATGATTGATTGTCTTGAAATTAGGTTCCTGTTTTGTGATAATGTTGATTTTTTCCCCCTTCTATGAAATCCTTCTCTTTTTTAGGTTGGTATTTAGTTTGATATGCAAAAAAATACCTCTGAATAGGATAAATATTTACTTAATTTAAACAAACTTGGTACATTCAATTGGGCATTCATATTTAATCCTTCTAATTGTCCCTTATAAGTAGTAGAATGACTATTTGATCTTTGAATTCATGCTCAATTTTTCTAATAGTTTGTAGCAACTACCTAGTGGCAATATGATGATTCAAACAATATTTAATGTAAAACAATAAAATGGGCCATAATGGGATGCAGATTGGGTTTTGGCTGATGCGGGCTTTGCCACCCTCAGCTCAAACACAACTGATTAAGATTCAGTTCGAGCTATAACGGGCTGGTGCGGTTTGTTTTTAACAGTTCGGGCTGCAAATTGACACCCCTAATTCTTCCACCTCCCTGAACACTTGGAGTTTTGATTGGCCAATTTCCATAGGGAGTCCTAAATACTTGCTCAACCCAGACCCTTGTTTAATTTTAAAGAGGTTTACGAACCAACTACGAATTTTTGTGGGAGTTTTGGACTAAAAGTGATGAGGGACTTCGCATGGTTTATATATACATTGGTTGCTTGCTTCACAGTACACCTGTAAGCATCTCTTTAGTTCCCAAACCTGGGAAATGCTTACTTTTGAGAATACCAAGCAATTGTCTGCAAAGAGAAGGTGGGCTATTTTCCCTTCCACTTTAGCTTTACTCAAGATACAACTCAGAGCTTGTGTTGCCAAAATGAAAAGTGCAGGGGATACTGGATGTCCCTGACAAACCACCCTTTATGGAGTAACTTCACTCATCGATGCACCGTTGACCTATGTTACTGACGTTACACATTTCATCACCAGATTTACCCATTTTGCTAAGAAGCCCATCTGCGGTAATACATTTTCTAGAAATTCCCAAGCTAAACAATCGTATGCTTTCTTTAGATCCAATTTTCCACAGTTAACAATATAAAATTATAAAAAAAAAATTAGAGACCAGTAATTAAGGGTAATACTGTAAAATCACAAGACATTATAAATAATTTAAGAATTATGAATTATCAAACCATGACTTAACGAAATGTACTGTGGTGAAAAAGTACAACGCAAGTGTACGCTGTCGTAACAAGTAATATAATGATAAAAGATCGATCCCTCGAAGACTATAGATTAAGTACCAAATTAATTATACCAATTTTATTTGAACAAATAATAAGGAAGATAATTATTCTAGACTATATTGCAAATTGAAAGTTAAATTGAGATTATTAATTGCTAAAGACCTAGGGGTCTGATTTCACCATAACTAAGCATTCCCACCATCTTATCCCTCTTTATAATTTGAGAAATATTTTCTGATTGATGAGATTCCCTCCCTATCTACTAGTCTCTCTGAGTACTAATAGAATTTCCTCAATGCTAACTCACTATATTTCTATGTGGGTTACAACAACCGAGAAATCATTAAACTCTATGGATTCCCTGAACAACTACACAAACCATGTAAGTATATCTCTATCTTACATGTAATTCATGGCTTTTACTCCAATGAACTAGACACATAAATCCCCCTCGATCATTATGATTAACAAATCGGTTGATTAGTGGCCAATTAATCAAAAGCATGAAGAATGAAGTAAAAACTCAATCAAATGAAACAATATTCAAAATTATATTGATGAATTCAAGAGTGGGAATTCATAGATAGGCTACCGATCCCTAAAAAACTAAATTAGTTCATACTAGAACAAAAAACATGGGGAGTTCAAGAACATTGAAGAAGATCAAGAAAACTTATTCCCAAGCTCGATCTCCAAAGCCAACCAACGCTCCGGTTTAATCTCTCCGCTCCTCCAAAGCTCCCAAAACCGCCCCCCCTCTCCCCGGTTTGCTCTCCTTTATAGATTAATTAAGGGCCGACATGACCGAGATTTGAACTCTCGGATTCAGATGAATTATACCCGTTTGGTTGTAAAAATCCATAGATTCATGAAATCAGAGATTCCACCTTTACACTAAAAACTCAGATTTATGGGTAAGGGGTGAAATCAGAGATTTCAATAAAGCTATACATTTGCACATTCATAAAAATCACGTCGATCAAATAGTTTTTTAGGATGAATCCACAAATTTCATTCCACAACCAAACATCTAATTTAAGAATTATAACTCTATAGATTTGAAATCTATAGATTTGAAATTTCTAGATTTTTGAAATCTCCGGCTCATGTAACCAAACAGGCCCAAACTCGGAGTTTGATCAACGGACTTAACCAAGGAGTGTTTTGACGTATGAATCTGACAACTCAGAGATCTAAGAAACCACGGGAAAGAAAGAAGGAAGCTCTCAAAACGCACGACAAATGACATCGAGAAGATGATCAAAAGGAAGACACCAAAGATTATTTTATTAAGATTTTCTTCTCTGAAATCCTAAAATAGATGAGGACTCCAGGACGACCAATAGATAAATTCCACGAAAAGAAAATATGATTAGAATTGTTAGGAAATATAAAAAATCACCAAAATTATAGAAATTAAAGGAAATGGTGCAACATATTCATTTTATATTATATTAGGGTAAATTGATATAAAACAATTGTAAATACATGGAAATATAGTTAATTAATCATATAAAATAATATGCATGAAATCAACTTATCATGTACCATAAGATATGGTATTGGTATGCAAATGTTGATATGGAAATGAAGATATCAATTTTGGGCATTGTATTAAATTATTGATAGCGTATCGATTTACATCCTTGCAATTTTAGGTTGATTTATTACGTAAATGACTACAGGGTCAACACTAATTAACCTAATTCAAAATCATCGCATAAAAATCGAAATCGGGGCTCCATGGTTTGGGGATGGTTGATCCTGGTCCGGTTAGGAACTGTGAAAATTGAACCGCATGCAATTCGGTACACGACAATAGGGTTAACGGAAAAGTGAAAACTGTACCGTACCGGTTACTTGTCCTAGTAACTTTTCCGCAGAAATAAAAAGTTAAAAACATATCTGAATCTCAGTTACTAGAGGTACTTCAGATATTACGAAGAAGAAAGAAGAGAATAAAACGAGATTGAATATTGGATTCGATGGAAAGTAGAAGGAGATTTAGATCTGCAAGGATCTTTATATTTCTAGGGCTTCTCTTCAGCTTCATTAGCCATCTATTCGCTCTGTCGATTACTGTAAGCGATACAGAATGCGTGTACGAATATGTACTCTATGAAGGCGACACTGTTTCTGGGAACTTTGTTGTTGTTGATCATGACATCTTCTGGAGTTCAGATCACCCCGGCATTGATCTGGCTGTAAGAGTTTTGCATGCCTCGATCTCATCCTCATTATTATTATTATTATTATTATTAATATTAGTTTGGGTAGATTGATTGACTCATTCAACGAGCTATTGAATTGATTTTTAGTCGGTGCCAGTGGCAACTTATTCTACTGGTTTCAATTTCTTTAATTTCTCTGACCCAAAAAAAAGTATTTAATTTCCTTTATAATCTTTCCTGAAAGATGAAAACTTCCTTTAATTTTGGGTTGTCATTTGTTAATTTTGTTATGTGACAATATTCGAATGTTAAAAAAAAACCATCTTTGGGATTTTAGGGACCGTTCTGATAATCTAGATTGACGCTTGAAATGCAAATTGAAAGTAAAGGTTGGCATGTTAACAATGGGTTAATACGTCATTGGTAGCAAGCTCTGAGAATATTTCTGAAGTATTGGATGGGGCTTTTCTTTCCACAATGGAAGGGTGGCGCTGTTGAACGCCTGCTCCTTTTGCAGGTGCTTTTTTTTTTTCAATACTATTATGAACCTCTGCTTCTTTAGGTAGGGCGATATGTGAACTTTAGGTATGGAAACTTTTTTCTTTAGCTGCGGTTATTTCCTAATTCAACATCTATGATGTCAACGGTTTCCCCATTCTATGAAGTGAAGCTGTTTTGGTTCTGCTGTTGTGGTCATTATTAGCACTGTTCATGTTTACCACTAACATTAATTTTCATTCCTCTGATGCCTTTGGATATAGTTAAGGCTCTACCTACAGGAACCTTACCATGGTATGTAACTTTTTGGTTTCTCTCGAACAGATGTTAATGAGGCAGTACACTGCCTAATTTTAGCATTGGGATTGAGAAAATAATGTTTATTGCTGTTATATGCATCTTATATTTTTTTTCCTTGTATGGTTTTTTTAAGTTATATTTGATAAACTCAATTTTTATATTCTTCTATTAGTGTCGGGATTGTAGTCTAGACTGTAGTATTACTACTGTAAGCAACTTTACAATATGGCTCTAGAGGAGTAGCAGATAATAAAGTGTGTGATAGTTCAGCTACTGCATTTTCTTTTATTTTTAAATATGAACAAAAATAGCATGTTCATTATTATATTAGCACCTGAGAATTTGCAACTTAGATACCACTTTTTCTCCTATATTTATATCTGAAGAAACAGTGCATTTGTGGTGCTATGGTTTGGTTCTAGTTAGTTTTTCTTTTTGTTTGTTTGGTTCTTTTTTGTTATTCAAAATTAACAATCCAGAATCAAGCTCATCAAAAAACGAAGCAGTCTTTTTGGTTCCAAAAATTTTCACATGCATTCTTTACAATTCATGTAGGATACTGACCCCTTAAACCCAAATGCCCCACCCCTCCCCCACATAAGCAGATTCATTAGATCTGTTTCGCTGCCCATTCTTGAATTACAATGCTTGCGGGTTGACTGAAGGTGTTGAACTTGCTGTCAGGTTGTGGATCCATGGTTGAGCTTGAGAATGTGAATAAATTTGCATTTGGAAAATGACAAAAAAAATTGAAATAAAAACGTGAATTCACATTGTCAAATTTGTGACTTCAGTGAAACAAGCAACCTAAGCTGCTGTAGTGCATCATCAGTCACCCTCTTGCATGCTGCGACCTTGATCCAACTACTCTGTCTCATATCTCCAAGAAGCTATTATTCTTTCTGTAGGTGGATAAGTATCTCTAACAAGAATTGTTATTAATGATAGAAAGAAATAATAAAACTCCCTTGTGGTCAGTCGGAAGGAAAATCTAAATACAAATAAAAAGTTTCCACTCTCTGCCTAAGAATGATCGAGCAGTGAATGAAAAATGATGCAGTTCAGAATGTCCAAGTAGGTCAATTTGGCCTTGGGTTACTTTGTTTTGGTCCGTGGGTGGGTGTTATAGACATTGGGCTTCTTATTTTTTGGGTTCACTAATGTAATGGGTCTAATTTATGAGTCCATAAAATGGGGGCAATGCTAGTACACGGGATCAGTAGTTAATTTCAATATTTAAGTCAATAGAATTCAAGTTGTTGGAGTTCTACAAATTCCCTTACATATAAAAAGATAAAAGAGAAGAAAAGAGTTCTCGATTTTTGTATATTATCAGAAGATGAGTATCACTTGTTTTAGATTTTTAATCGTCCTGCATGTCTTTGTTCTGCTGATGACTCATGGCTTATAAATCAAGTAAATTGTTCTTTAGTGGAAAATTTTGTAACTCCAACAGAGTAATATTGTATCATGTAAATTTTGGGATTTTGAAAATTTGAATGTCATTAGAGAGTAGAATCCATCGTTCCCACTTTTTCTGATAGAAACTCTGACGGAGAGAATAATGAGGACTAAGGACTCTGTTCACATGAGAAGGTGAGAAATAGAGGATAGTTGAGAGAGGAAGTGAAAGGTAAATCCATGGAGAGACATGTGGGTTATGAATTAGATTTAGATTAGTTTTGGAGAGATTTTAGGATTTAGCAGTGACCAGTGGATTTCAAGTAGCCACATGTCATGTTGCTACAGTGAGCTTTGAGGGAAGTTGGAGGATGAGCACTTGAGATGATAAAATCCAACTTGTCTCCCCTCTTTTAAACACCTCCCCAACCCCCCCCCCCCCCCCAAAAAAAAATGATATAAATAAAAAAATAAAAGGAAAAGAAAAGAAAACCATCTTGTCTTCCCCCCAAAAACCTCAACCTTGAACTTCACACAATGTTTTTAGTCTTTGAGTATAAATTGTGTGATTCTCATTTATGGTGTATAAACTGATGAAAAGAAAATAATTCATATATATACTTCATTTAATTCCCTTTGAGTAATCAATAAATGATTTTATATTCTTAGTTGTGTTTTTGTTTCAAACCAAAAAAAAAAAATTTCTTCCCACTTTTTGCCCATTAAAATTGTTGTGTAAAACTATATACTAATATACAGATATACGTATATACGATTGATTTGATGCTTTGAAGATACTGTAAGATTTAACAAGTACTTGAACTTGATACACTCACTCTCCCTCCCTCTCCTATTCTCATTTGCTTTATGCTTTTGGCACTCAAGCTGGATCACTTGACAAGAATGGCAGTTAGAAATGACCCTCTATTTCCTGCTTATTTCCTGGACCAATTTCAATCAGCTTGAAATATTTCTCTCATAAAGTATAGATACAAAGATGAAATCGATGTAGCAGCTCCACGTGATCAACCTGTTCTTGTGTAGTTATTGGCCATGACTTGTGCAAGGAAATGTAGTCCCCTGCTTTATCACAGAGACTTACTTGTGGATGATCAACAGATTTTATAGTGAGCAGTGTAATGATATGTGCAGATTCACTGGTAGTTGTGCTTCAAAATGGAATATATTCTCTGCTTCCATAATATTTCCTGTAAAGTGAGTGCTTATTGGGTCTATTGGACCTTTTTGGCATTTCAAGTGGATTAGAAAAGGCAACATTTATTTTCTTCAACCTTATTGTTGAAATTCACCATATTCTTTTGACTCTTTCAGTTGGCACTCATCTTGCTTCTTTTAAGCTTTAGCAAATTAAACTGAAAACTAATATGCAGAAGTTTTGTGGTAAATATATGAAGCCTCTTTCAAGTGAATCATAAATTGATGTGTAGAACCTAGGCATAAGGTCAAGATACCCTGAAGAGAAGGAAGGGAAGGTAGCTTCAAGACTAAATGCATGGGGAAATGTTGCCAATATTGCAAATACATATAGATTAACTGTGAAGGTCATGAAGAGGGACTCTTCTTTGGTTCTAACCAAGAGAAGCCCAGAGTCCAGACTACTAATGCAGTAGTTCAAAGTTTGATGTAGATTGAGCTCCAAGGAGTCCTTTTATTAGGGAACAACCTTGGGTTGATATATGTATGGGTTGGGCTTTCGTTGGATGGTTTCCAATGTAATTGGCCAATTTGATTGACCTAAATTATGGGTAATTAAGTTGAGTACGAAAATAGCTTATTTACTTAGTTTATTTTAAGTTGTTTTGGTTTAGATCAATTGAAACAGTGTTATGTTTTCCAATTCAAGTTTGCATGTGATTAGCACATAAATAATTTCCTAGCTAGTTTAAGTTATCTGACGGGTTAAGGTCTAGGTTACGGGCTATTCCTTCTTACCGGAGTCTATTTTTGAGTTTTTTTATATATAAAATTGTTATAGGCCCAATTATTAAACACGGATTTGATTATTAGAATTGCTGATTGTGAGCTTGGCTGCTGCCTTCCTTCCTTTGTGAGAGGGTGTATTCTGGTGTTTAATGTCCAGGTAGCTGATTGTACTTGGTGTCCAAAGCCCAATTACTGATTCCTTGGTGTGTAAAGTCCAAGTATTAGCTTCTTGGCATTCATATCCAAGTTGCTGCTGGTTCCTTGGTGTCTTTAAAGTCCAACAGAGCTGTTGCTGTTTGGTGTCTCAAGTCCAAGCTCCTGGTTTTTGCTGTGGAATTAGAATTTATTTATTTATTATTATTTTTAAATTAACAATGGAAACAAAAGGACTGTGCCTACAGTGAGTTAAATTTGAATTTTGCACTTTCTCTTACCTAATCTTCAAGAACATAGAAAAGGTATTTTTCATGGAGATTCTACCCAGTGCAATCCAACCATCAGATCTTCATCCCTGTTGAACTATATCATCTCCATACGATCCTAACAAATCCATTTGAATCTGCTTGCTATATGACCAGCTGATTTCTTGAAATTATCTTTTTATCCTTCAGTCCTATTCCTACTAGGAATCGTCCACAACTCAAGATTTAACCCCCTGATTTAGTTGTAACTTTCAGCATATGTTCTTCTCTATATTAACTCGACATACCCTGCATACTGACCCTGTACCCTGACCCTAACCCCTACCTAGTTTTCCTGCTTTAAGATCATGGTTTGTGGCCCTCATATAATTCAAGCAACATCAAAGCTATTCATAGTTTAGTGATATTCAATTGTATATATCATACATCTGCAAGAGAAGCACTTTTTTGGGAGCGGTCAAACAAGAAAGAAAAAGAAAACCTTGAATTTATCATTGGCTTCCAATGCAAACTTTTCCATCCTTCACTGTGATAGTCTCTCTTGGAGAAGATTTCCATAAGAGGGAATCACGGGAGAAGACTTGACTTTGATCTTGACATTTCCAAATTAGAAGGACTTTAACTAAAAGAATTTGTAACCATGAATTCATCTTTTAGCTCCATATCCATTCTTCCTTCCTTACTGTGGTAAGGAGAATGATTGTTTGGCATGACATCTGGAAACAGGGGTAAGGCTGCCTACATTTGACCCTCCCTAGACACTGCTAAATGTGGTAGCTTTGTTGATGCAAAACTAAAGACGTATACTAGAAAGAAAAAACCCAATTGTTCAAGCCCATCAATGGCCAAGGATATGACCCAAATCAGCCGATGACTTTCATGGGCTAGAACTGCTTTAGTAGGTTGAAGTCAGTGCACATGTGATGACCTTCATGGGCTAGACCTAAGCCCTGGTCTAGTACTTGAGAAATTCATCAAAGTTAGTAAAAGGGGTTGTATTTTGAAAATAAGGAACTCATTGTTAAAGGAGCTTTTTGTGTGGATGTGAGCTAGTGGTTGGATGGTGTATTTAATGTTTGTCTTTAAAATGACTATATAAAGGGACTTATGTAAGAGGGTGGATAACTCATTCATCATTTGAAGTCAAAGTTGCTTTGTTAGCTCTTCTTCTCTATGGAGCAACCTTGTGTTTGATCGAGGTAGGTTGGTGTCTGATCTAATCAATCCACCTTGCGGTGTGAAGCCCAGGTGTTATTTTCTTATTATTATTGCTTTGTCAATTCCCCCATATTGTTCCTTCGTCAATAGCAAGCCTATGCTAGTCACCATTTTCTGTTTCAGTTGCTCTTCAGATCTGCCATCTAATTGCTATAAGATTTCAGGGTAACTCTCTCATTTCATAATGGTGATCTACATTTCACCCTAACTCCAGTCTGGATCCTAGTGCTTCCCTTACTTTGAAGAGCTATTCTGCCTCTGCTGTTAAGTTATTTTCATTGTGATATAGCTCTAGGTTTCAGCCCTGTTTCACATCTGAATTATGTTTCATACTTCGTCTGTCAAATCTGAAATATATTTCCTGTGAAAAGATCTTGATTGGAAACTGTTGTGATCATTCAAATACAGTACAACATTACTTGTGCACTAGTTACATCCTTCTTTTACAATGTCCTCCACATAAGACAAGCTTTCTCTTCCCAGTCAACGAGTTCAGCAACATGGCAGATGATGTGGCAATTTTGACTGTCGGATCGATATGCAAGGTCTGGGTTTGCCATATGTCAAGTTTTATAACCAAAACCTCAGTGGTGTTTTTCTATTTTACTATTGTTGTTTGTGGTTTTGATATGGTTGAAAGTTTATTCTCTTTTCTGAAAGTTTATTCATTGCAAAACCCTTTATTTCTGCAGTCTGCCTATTTTCTTCATACTTGAATTAGATAGTATAGATTGTATTCAATGGTCTCACTTGAATTCTAGAAACATAGATCATGCAATCATGGTTCAGAAATAGGACAAACCAAACACCTGAGTTGCTTTCCTTGGTCAAACAGTTGAGACTGGGTACATTGTGTTAAGCCTGTTTTGTAATTTGTTATCAATTTGCGTGCTTCTATGTGTGTATCTTTGTGGTATTTCCAATCAATATATGTCATTTGTATGGGTAGATAGACAAATTGTTTTCTGGGTATGTGTGTGAAATTCTCTGGATTGCACAAGCTATCATTTTAGAGTGAATTGTTGTGTTATCTCTAGCTTATTGGTTTGATATGTTGCATCACTGGGACTTCATGCAGGTGACATCGCCTGCTGGCAATGTAGTGCGCAGTGTGAAGGGTTCATCAGGGGAGAAGTTTGAGTTCAAAGCACCACGAAGTGGAATGTACAAGTTCTGTTTCCATAATCCCTTTTTAACACCTGAGACTGTATCCTTCTACATACACGTTGGTCATATCCCCAATGAGCATGATCTTGCCAAGGATGGTTAGTTCAATCCTCTTCATCCTTTTTAGTATTCACGATTTGCTATAATTTTCAAATTGTGGCATCCCAACCATCGTCTTTATCTTGGTTTGAGGTCAGGTTGTGCAAAAAGGGTTGCTGGACTTGTTGAATACTCTACATACATTTAGCATGGATCCATCTTGCTGCTGCTTCTCATGATTTCTCCTCCCAAGTTCACATAAGATACTTGAGTTTTAGAAAATTTTGTTTTCTTGCACTTTCTTTATTGATTTTGTTTTGGGTATTTGTTGCAGAACATCTGGACCCCATAAATGTCAAAATTGCAGAGCTGAGGGAGGCCTTGGAGTCTGTTACAGCTGAGCAGAAGTTCCTGAAAGCACGTGATGCACGACATCGTCATAGTAAGCCGTTTGTTTCTGTCTCTTGCCTTTAATGACATTCAAAAAGGATTTTCTGTAAATAATGTTAAATACCCTTCTTTATATCTGCATCTTCAATGGTCTCTTTTCTCGATAGTATGCAAGATCTATGTCACAAAGGACACTAGCAAAGTAGGCGACTGCAATTGCACATATGAGGGAACAAGTTGATCTATCTGCCTGTCTGTTATTACCATATATAGATTGTCCAGTAAACTGTCATTCTTAGACATGCTTTCTTTTGTTTACTGTCAGGAGGTGGGGTGTTCATCTGAGGTTTCTAGATGCATTCTGCCCTGATTTTCCAGAAAAATATAACATTAGAATCAGATAGTCATCTCAACTTTTAACATCCACCACTGTGCATCCTTCCCCTCCTTCTCTCTCTCTTTCTCTCTGTGTTTCTGGAGTCGTTGGGGTAGATCTAATGTCATTGGTATTCCCATCTTGATGATTAACAAGTGGAACCAATTGCTTCTAGGCCAACCCTCTTTATGTGATAAACTTGTAACTTCTTCTATCCATTTGTTCATTATTTGTTGCTTAAGGATCTTTGCTTGTCATCCCTGCAGCCAATGAGAGCACCCGAAAGCGTGTCATTTTCTACACTCTTGCAGAGTACCTTCTGCTGGGTACGGCGAGCGCATTACAAGTGGTTTACATCCGCCGCCTGTTTAACAAGTCAGTCGCATACAACCGGGTTTGAGTTGAGCACCCCCCCCCCCCTCTCTTGTGGTGTAACTTGTATGTTTCTGTAGATTTCATCCTCAAGGAATCCAGAGAAATGTATCCTTCACCATTAACTTATCTAATTAAGTGATGTTTTTCATGCTTGCTCCCCAACAGGGATTAGAGAGCGCCCAATTTTGCTTGGTCTTACCTTATCTTCGTATGCAGGTTAAGGGTAAGGGTTTTATTCCTTCCAGTTTATGGGGGGGAGGATGAGGGTGATGAATTTATTTTGGTTGCTTCACCCATTTAATTGACCTGACTCAAGCCTAGTTAGAGGGTAAATATGAACTCTTAAGGCTCTCTTAGGCATGATTTTCGTTTTTTATTTTTACCTATTTTTCAGAAATCAATAGAAAAAAATCATATTGGATCAAAATGCAAAAATCATTTGGTAACTAATGAGTGAGATCAAGATGCAAAATTTGCCGGTTTGTACCTTGGCGGAACTTGCGTATGGGCGAATTTTGCCAAAATTTCAGCCAAAATTTTCCCCAATTTCGATTAAACTTCGACCCCCCCTCCCATTTTTAGGGGTATTTTAAGTAATTTTGGATAAAAACTTGGTGTCTAACCTAATTTGATGTCAATTAAGACGTTGTACTCTTCAACAATTATTGACCCCAAATTATAGGAGGGGCCTATAGGATTTTAAGGTGATGGATTTTTTTTTAAAAATATTTTATGATTTTTAACTTGTGGGCTTAACATAGCTTGTGGTTGTAGAGCCATCGGAAGAGCACAGGGTGTTCTCCGTTAGGAAAGATGATCCACATTCAAATATTTTACGATCCACCAAACTGCCCATTATGAAAGTGCATGATTTGACTGAAAATGCATAATTATATCTAAAGGGAGGAACAAAATTTTATAATTTCAGTTCAGTGTATCTTTTGAAGTTTATAGGTTCATTGTCTGATACATTATCAAATATCCATCTTTTGACCCTAAATAATAAAAAAAAATATCCATCTAGCTGTCTCCATTCGATCTCACCATATGCGTCAGACTTGAGAAGAGTAAAGATTCTATAATCACATGAACAGGTACATATATGATATATCCACTTAATCTCAATGAAGTGAGATAAACACTTGTTGTCAGAGTTTGTGAATAAATCCTTGTCATATTGTCAAACATGATAACTATTATATAAAAAATGATTGCATAAGTCATGAACAATACCAAAATAATTTTTTCTATACAAATAAATAATTATGTACATACTTATCAATTTTTTATCTTTTAAAATATAAAATGAACGTTTAAAATTTTTTAGGCAAAAAAAAGTTGTCGGCAATGAAACCACATGAGTTGCACACTTGAAAACGCTTATATAACTATTTCATAAATTTTTATATTTTTTAAAACCCTTTTCCCTAATTTTTTATAATTATTATATTTTTATTAATATTTTAATAATTTCTTTTAAAAAAATTATTTATTGGGTGGAAGAATATTCCAACTCTGTGAGTCTATAGATCGGTCTATGGAGTTTCACATATATTTTTTCTATTAACATATATTCATACAAAAAAGTAAGTATTTTCAATGTAAGAAAATACAATTTTTTACGAAAATAACTATATAAATTACTTTGCAAAAAAATTCCAACACCGTCAGTTCGTAGATTGACTCATGGTATTTAACATATTTTAATTTCATAACCATCTAATAACATTATAACATGCATTTTGAGAAGAAGAAATAAATAAATAAATAAAAATTAGAGAATAATGGTTACCTTTCATGAAAAAAACTCCACACAAATTCAAGATCTGTGTAAAAACAATACTATATCCGTAAAAAATGTAACAAGATCTATTGGTAGATGTCGAAGATTGAAAGAAAATAAGACATAAATGCAAAAAATATAAGAGAAAACTTTGGGGAGAAAAAGAAAATACTGAAAAATTAAGTTGAAAATTCACCTAAAATTCAACGAAATTTTGGTTTTCTTCGCCAAAATATCAATATTAAAGCCAAATATTGCGAAAAACACCGATTTCTCACCAATAAAGTGTAGATATTGTTTAGGTGGGGGATTTATTTGCCCCTCATCGAGGCAAAATTTCACCAAGTTCAGCGATATTTCACCGAAACTTCCTTCCATGGGTGAAATACATTTCGTATTAAAAAACATGTTTGGGATGTCTATCTCTAAAATAATTTTTGATAGGTTATAAAACTTGTGTGTACAACATTGTTCACCTCAATCCAACTGCATCCTAAGGATTTGTTTGGTTGCAAAAAGGGGAATTAAGTGGGAAATGCAAATTTTCATATTAAAAATAGAAACGTTTTTGATCATTTGTATTTATTACTTTACATGGTTATATGACTAATTCCAAATTATTGCATATTCCGTCATGAGATTTTATTTTATTTTGCTTCTCTTTCCTTTGATTTTAATAAATAATAAAAGTTACTTACTATGATATTAAATTTGTGTAGCTTTATGTAATTATATGGGATCAAAATTACCAAAAAAAAAAAAAAACCAAAATCACATCCTTTCTCTTTACTTCCTTCGCAACCAAACTCTATATATATAAAAATTTAAGAGCCACAGCAACCTCCACATCTTCTTATTAGAACTCTTTACATCGGAGCCAGATTAACTACCATTTGAGCCATTAAAAAAAAGGGAATCAATGTACTAGAAACTTTTTCGCAATCAAATCTTCCTCCAGTTTTGTGAAGCAAATCTTATTATTGAGACACATTCTTTTTTAGGGGATAATCTTGCTTTGTTTAGTGCGTTGATTGAAAATTTTTAATATCTCCCTTTTTTTATCAGATGGAATGATTCTCAAGGTTAAGCTTTACCCAAAACTCTCATGTGACTCAGTGGTTTGGGCCCCATGCAGCAATGGGCATTTTTCTTTATCTTCGACTTATGAAGTTAACTGCCTTCCAAAGCCTAAAGTCCCTTAGCATGCTCTTATCTGAGGTTCTCATTGTCATCCTTGCTTCAGCTTCATTGCTTAATTAGCCGCCCTTGGTCGTTTACCCAGCAAGATGGTAATCGCAACGTGGAACAATTCTTTGTGGTAATGAAGCTGAATCTGAGTCACATCTATTTTTTTGTTGCGCCTTCTCAAATGAGGTGTGGAAGTCAATCCTCTCTCTCAATGGTTTTTCTTTACAGCCTAAAGCTTCTTGGCATGAAGAATTGTAGTGGACAGTGGATTATTTTGCTGGCAATGATATAATTTGTAGCTTTAGAAAATTTTCCTTCTGCTGTTGCATTTATAGGTTGTGGGAGGAAATGAACAAACACATATTTCAAGGTAATTGTCACAGTAGCATTAGCATCGTTCGATAGATAAATAATTATGGATACTCAGCGATGCTTCACCAGCATCTCTTAGGTTGTCCCGATAATGCTCGAAATAGAGACTTTTTCAATAAGTGGGGCATTGCAATCAATTTTAAACTTTTGGTTCCTAAAGTATTGAAATGGGAACCTCCGGACATTGGCTGGTTATGCGTGAACTGCGATGGCTCTGTGCGAGAAGGATTGGGTGGTTATGGTTGTTAGGAGCGGAACTACAATGGTGCTATCATCTTTGCTATTGCCGGTTACCCATGAGGACCGAATATTAGTTATGGAGTTGATTGCCATAAAGGCAGGTTTAGAACGTGCTTTACAGAGTGGTGCTCTAAGTATTAAAATCCGCTTTGATTCTCGCGAGGCAAGTCTTATGATCTTGGGTTCCCATAGAGTTCCCTGGTATGTTGATTATTTGGTTGATGGCATTTGCACATTTCAACAGAGTTGTAGGAATTGCCTCATTTCACACCATATCCGTGAGTTGATCCAAGGAGCAGATTTATTTGCAAGGTTTCTCCAAGCTCCGAGTGAGATACAATTTGCCCAAGGAAGGTTACCTCCTGGTTTGGATATTATTGTCTGTAATGATGTTACTAGAAAACCATACTATAGATTGTTATCCTCTTATTTAGTTACTCTCTTAATACAAACTTCTTATTCCAATAAAAGGATAATTCAAGTATTTGTTTTTCTTGTGGTGGATAGTGGGACTAATCCCAAGTGAAATTAAGTTAAATTCTATGACATTATGATGCCTGATTTTTAGTCACAGGAAAGTTGACTTGCAGGCTGTCATGCAATATTGAGTTTTGAATCGATTAAAAATGCTTAAAGACAATTTACCATTCTGATGGAATTATACTTATTCTTAAAAGAATGATATTCCAATCTTTATATACACTCCTAATAAAAGATAATGTGCCTTTTTCTCTTATCCACTCTTTTCTTAAAGGGTACCAGACACTCTCCATCACTATGCATTTCTTTTTTTCTTTTTTGTGCATTTTTTTATTTGGATAGAAACTATCACTATGCATTTAAGATTGCCAACAATGACAATTAATCAAAAATACCATACAATTTCTACTATGCACATCTCTCTTCAATAAAATGGGGGAAAAAAATCATCTGTTCTGCACATCTCTCTGTTATGCATAGCAGTGCAATTTATACCAAATAGAAGATTGTGATTAAAGGCTTAATTTCAAATTGATTTTTTTTAATAGTCTTTTAGTTTTTTTTTTTTTCTTAGCCACTTATTTGGCATATTAGTGTATTGTTGCACACTGCAAAGAAAGGTGCACAACAGATGATGTTTTTTCCGTCAATGCAAAGCTGTTCTAGTGGTGAAACTCACACCTTTTAGTGAAAAGGTTTTGTAGGTTTTAACTCTTGTTGAGGCATATTAATATCCCTATCTCCCATTAAGTCACTTTGTAAAAAAAAAAATGATGTTTTTTTTCAATAAAACTCCCTTAGAAAAAAAGTCAATCGGTCCCAAATAAAAATATAAAAAATAAAATAAAATAACTCTACATCTCAACATTTTTAATGTATTTGTCAAAACTCAAGAGTGAATATAAGTTATATTTATGTCTAATGTTCTTTTTTTATTTATTTAAAGGAGTGTTTATATTTTCAAAAGGGGTGGCTCAAAAGACATTGTTTAAGAAAAAATTGGTGGTTATGACCTAATAAATATGGGTTTTTTAATAAGGAAAAGGATTGGTGAAGTAGTCGATATTGGACCAAAGTTTAAAATATTGTATCTACCTAAATTGGAATGTAGATCATCTCCCCTTACTCTTCTACAGTGTTACAACTATAAATTATGTGGGGACGACAAGTAAAAAATAATAAAATATTTAAAAAAATTAAATTTCATCACCTTTAACCCTGTGGACTCGTTGTAATCCGTGGTCAACAGCCGTCGGGGGAGTAAGGGGGAGACTATCGGGACACCCCCAAATAGATATAAAAAAAATAATAATAAAAAAAAAAATTACATAACTGTGTGAGAAACAAGAAAGCATTTTCGTATCTTAAACCGAATCGAACCGAAACAAAAACCGGTTTCGTGTTGAATCCTCATTCGTGATTCGAGTGGGTCTCGATTCCGCCGATTCTGATCCGAACCTCCTCGTTACGATTTGCCGAATCTTAGACCGTCACCGTAGCGGATCCATGAATAGACCTTCCATTTTACTGGTGAAATAGTTTTTTGCTTCACTTCTCGTCCCTGTTTGTATCCATCACTTATATACTTCACTTTTTTCTTCGTTCAGCGGGTATTCTATGATTAGCGAATTAGGGTTTATTTGATTCTTGATTGGCTTTTATCTTTCAAATCAAGTCCTTTACGGAAATATTTGCAGAGAAAATGGATTGGGATTGAATTTCTGAATTGAAAAGAATCAACACCTACCTTTACTACCCAGATCACCATGGAAGCTATTCGCACTCCATCTCCATCTACTTCTCTTTTCTCTCTCCCAAAGCTCGATTTACGCAACTCGAGGAGACTTAGCTTGAGATTCAGTACAAGCAACCGTAGTGAAATCAGGGGGATTTCATCCTCCAATCAGTTCATCAAATTTACATCTCCTTCTCTCTTTTCACTTCACACTTCTAATGGAATTCGATCGGTACTCAAAGGTTCTGGTGTTTGTTGTTCGGCCGCAGCCGATTCTTCTGCTTTCGTTTCGGATAATAGTCCGTCTGAGCTTCCGGCCAAGTTATTGGGCGTGGAAGTCACTACACTGAAGAAGGTGATTCCTCTGGGGCTTATGTTCTTCTGCATTCTTTTCAATTATACTATTCTTCGGGACACGAAGGATGTTCTCGTTGTTACTGCCAAGGGGAGCAGTGCAGAAACTATCCCTTTCTTGAAGACTTGGGTGAATTTACCTGCTGCTATCTGTTTCATGATCATCTACAGCAAGCTCTCCAATGTCTTATCAAAGGAAGCACTTTTTTATGCCTGTATGTTTCCGTTCATCGCTTTCTTTGGGGCTTTTGCGTTCCTACTCTACCCAAACGTCAATGTTATCCATCCCACTGCGTTTGCTGATCGCCTTCTGGAAATTCTTGGCCCCAGCTTCCTTGGCCCAATCGCCATACTTAGGATTTGGAGTTTCTGCATCTTCTATGTTATGTCTGAGCTTTGGGGAAGCGTTGTGGTTTCCTTGCTTTTCTGGGGCTACGCTAATCAGGTGAGTTCTACAGCCGCCACTTTGATCTATTTCTTACATTCTTTCTGGCTTAGCTTAAATCAAAGCCTTGAAGGGTTAGCAATCAGCATAAACTATTACGTTCTTTGATTTGATAGTAATCAGTATTAGTATTAGCGGACGTATCTGTATTTGTTGATTTCAACTCATTTTTCATTACTAAAATCTTTTTATTTACTGAATCAATTTGATCCTGACTGATGAGGCATCCAGTTCTCAGTTTCACTTCACTCAATTGTGGTGGTTCTCTGCTTCTCTTTAATCGTCAGTACTTGTGTGATTGTAGATCACTACAGTGGATGAAGCGTCTCAATTCTATCCACTGTTTGGTCTTGGAGCAAATGTCGCTTTGGTTTTTTCAGGCCGGACTGTGAAATATTTCTCCCATATGCGCAAGAATCTCGGAGCAGGCGTTGATGGATGGGCTCTATCCCTCAAAGGAATGATGAGCATCGTAGTGATGCTGGGTTTTCTTATATGTGGAATCTATTGGGGAATGAACAGGTTTATTAAGACAGAGAGTGGAAGGAAAAAGAAGAAGGTAAATTATGCTGGGAGGTTTTAATGTTAATGGATAGTTATTTACTTATTGTGTTCCTTTTTGCTCTATAATTGGAACCTCATGATACCTTTTTAGGAGAAAACCAAAATGGGAACAATGGAAAGCTTGAAGTTCTTGTTCTCTTCAAGGTACATCAGGGATCTTGCAACCTTGGTTGTCGCCTATGGTATCAGTATCAACCTTGTTGAAATTACATGGAAATCCAAGCTCAAGTCCCAGGTGAATCATTTTTATTATTGATAGTTGTAAAAGTCACATCAGTAATCTCAGACGATACGGAAGACATTTTGTGATGGTATATGGTAAATCCCTTATTTTCTCTTGGCAGTTCCCTACTCCAAATGAGTACTCTTCTTTCATGGGTGATTTCTCAAGCCTCACAGGAATTGCAACATTTTCAATGATGCTGCTAAGTCGATTTATCTTCCGCAAATTTGGGTGGGGTGTTGCAGCTGCCATCACACCAACTGTTCTACTTGTCACAGGGATTGCATTTTTTTCATTGATTATATTCAGTGGTCCACTGGGTC
Organism: Hakea prostrata; assembly: GCF_041222555.1. Taxonomy (NCBI): domain Eukaryota; kingdom Viridiplantae; phylum Streptophyta; class Magnoliopsida; order Proteales; family Proteaceae; genus Hakea; species Hakea prostrata. Next base: position 25,696,285 of record NC_142600.1, on the reverse strand, counting down.
CTTTGTTTGGTCAACTTGGGATGACTCCACTTCTTGCAGCAGTGTATGTTGGAGCTGCACAGAACATCTTTAGCAAGAGTGCTAAGTATAGTTTGTTTGACCCCTGCAAAGAGATGGCTTACATTCCTTTGGATGAAGAAACAAAGGTATGCTGTTCCTTGTGAGAAACAGGATTCAGGTAGGTAGAATTTTGAAGAATATTGGCAAAAGGACTTGGCAGGCAGATGGAAAACATTAAATAATCAGTCGAGTCCTACGTAGCATAAAATTTTCAATCAGCTGGATATTGCACCTTGCTAATAGATTGTGTTTCTTTGGCTAGGTCAAAGGCAAAGCAGCCATTGATGTGGTTTGCAATCCTTTGGGGAAATCAGGAGGAGCTTTGATTCAACAATTCCTCATTTTGACCTTTGGCTCCCTTTCAAATTCAACACCTTACCTGGGAGGGATACTGCTTGTTATTGTGCTATCCTGGTTGGCTGCTGCTAGATCATTGGACCGTCAATTCACCCCGATGGTGAAGAAGGACCTTAAAGATAAGCTCATTGAGGGTAAGATTTCAGCCATAAACACAAGGCTCACTGGGAAGCTAGAACCGAAGCAGGGAATTAGGTATCGCTTTGTCAGTTCCTTGAACTCAATGGGTTTTATTGAGGGGAAATATGTACCTATGGTTGAAGGCATCTCTTCTAGTGGAGGGATTCAGCATCTCACTGTGAAGGAGCTTGATAGAAAAAATCAGTTTGATCAACCGGTACCAACTTCTATGCAGTCAGGTGGAACAGAGGGTAATAAAAATGAAGGAAATGGCCATGTATCACCTGAGTCACCAAGTGAAAATGAGATCCCCAGTGAATCTTCATAACCTAGGTATATGGAGGTTCATGGTTTTAAAACTTTTGAGCTGTTGGAAGCACCTTCGGCGATGTAACCTCAACATGGATAAAACGATCATGTTCTTCTTGTATCTCTGCACATGAGTTAGTCAATTAAGGCATTGGAATGGCGGTGATGAGTGTCTGCTGACCTTGTTGATGTCCATAGCAATTATCATGACAAGTGATAGTTATGCTGATGCTGAGATAAATTGAATGATTTTTTTTTATTGAATGAGATAGATAGAGAAGTTGGAATTCCTCAGTCTTCAATAGTTCATAAAGCTTCAAATGCTGAGGCATTTGTGAAGTACCTGTATGTTTTGCTTGTATATTAGTTGTCTCAGTTTTGCCCGTCTAAATTGTTGTATCTGTAATGCTGACTTCCATCTTATAGAACAACTTTCCCAGCTTTTCGTATTTAGTTTCACTGATGATGGTCAACACTCAAGATATAACTCTAGAGGGATTGATTGAACACCTTTTCTTTTCCATCAATGTTCTGTAGACAAAACAGCCGAGTTTGGTTACATGCGTACAGTTTACTTGTGTTGATCCCCAGTAACAGAAAGTGTAGGAGCCATGACATGCCAGACAGAGCTTCTTTCATATGGTATACATATCCATAGAAAGGCCCCAGCTATGCAAATGACATAACTTTCTGGTTGGAAATAATTAGAAGTTCTGCTCAAGGCAAGCAAAATTAAAATTACCATAGAATTCAAAGGTGCAGGAACTAGTATATCTTTTTAGCAACCCTTAATTTCTGATATCATTTGGCAGATTTTGAATCTTGTGTGGTTCTATAATTATAGGACTATGGATCGAGAATTGGAACTTTTCAAATTACTTAAGTTGAGTTAGAAATAAACATGAAGATTTCCTGGAATCTATCAGAATGGAGCATTGTAGGGGAATTCTTGGCGAGCAGGTAAGTTTCTAAATGTGTTCCATAAGACGGGTTGGTGCATTCAGGCACGTTTTGTGCCATTAGCATCTGTTTGGAAAAATATTTCATACCACAACTCTTGTGGGTCATTGTTTCCTTTGTATAATAAATCCGTTTTATTAAGTTCATGAATGGTTAAATGGGTTAGATGGTAATAGCTCTAAAAGTTTGGAGAATTAAATACATATGGTAGGTATTTAATATGGTTTAGTTAGGTAGAATGTATGAACAGGAAAAAAAAATTAGGTAGAATGTAATTGTTAAGAGTATGTATATATATATAGTGTCGAGTGTAAAGAAGTAAGTTTGCTGGTTGAAAGCAATCTTAAATAAAACAATATTTCAGCATGGAGAGGACTCACAGATGAATCCATGTAGCCAGATTATTTTAAGTTGGGTTCTAAATTTAGTAATTAGTAAGCTCTTTAATTCGCATTACTTAATTGAATAGATTAACACTAGTTCATTAGGTTGTTCTTTTCTGTCTTCAGCTCCTTACATTTTGCTTTGTCTCAGCCCTCGCGGCGTGTTTTGTCTCCGCCCTTGTGGCGTGTAAGTATCCGCCTTTGTGGCGTGTACCTCGCTTAACTGTTGCTGTCTTTGGTACAGCTTTCGTTCTAAGGATTTATTGGACTTGATCCATCCCTTAGCCTGGATGATCCTGTCTATTGCATGTATGACAGTTTAATCAATTTTCGCTCCTTAGTTCGGTCCAAACCTTGTGTTGTCATGCATCTGTTGTATTTTCTTTTTTTTATGTTTCTCTTCTACAAAAAAAAAAAAAAAACCTGTTTTCTTTTCAACTCGACCATTTCCCATGGAACCTTTTAGATGAATTCCTTAATTTTGAAATTTAGCAAAGACCTTCTCCATTCACCAATCATCTTAAGGTTTTGCTATTGTTACTTTATAGCATCTTCTCATCAGACTGGTTCCCAAATTTTAAAAAAAAAATGCAGAACTCCATATTATATTTCAGTATGATAGGAAAGCATGTAGAACTCCATATTATATTTCAGTATGATAGGAAAGCATGTATTATACGTACAATATTCTTTGCTTTGGATGGGAAGGGGGAATGAGGCTTGAATTCCATGAATTCCATCTGTAGTTGCTGAGGGAAGTGGAGAAGTGGTTCAGGTCATCACTACAATAATGAATTTTTGTGCTAAAAAATTATATGTGAATATTTGAAATAGGTGATTTAAAAGAGTAGACAATTTTGTTGTCCCAAAAAACATGAAAAACACTCAAAATTAGAGATGGGGTTATAAAAAAAAAACGTCACAATGCTGGAGGCGTTTGATTCGGCAATTCCCTAGAATTAGATTTCAAGAATTATGAGTCCAACAAAAAAAACGTGTTCAGTTAAAAATTGAGTTCGATTCCAAGGGAATTATGAATCGGCTGGAATCCACGTTTTAGCCTCAAAATTCAGAATCCATTGGAAAGAGGTGGTTTCCATTTAGAATCACAAAAAGGAACCCGTCGTATAAATAACGATGATTCTACAGAATCACAAAAATCGCGAGCTGTCTCTGCTTGTTCTAACAACCCACGTTACGTGTTCTCTTGATCACAATCACGCTGTTCAAGCCTCTCCACCGCTCACCCGTCACCCGCTTCGATTGATCTAGGCGATCGACTTCGTCAATGGAAATGCAACTAAAGATGGATGTCTTCATCTCTCCTTGATTGTGAACCCTAACTTGTGAGGGAAGATTCGAATCTTCTTCCTGCGTGCGACTGCAAATCTTCATCTTCTTCAAAACCTCTGCTAGAATCTCTGCAACTCTTCCCAAAAGGTATTGTAGCCTCTTTGTTTTCAGGTATTTTCCCCTTTTGGTTTTGGATTTTTCATTTCCTAATCTTCCCAAGAGTTCGTATGTTGTGGATTAACGAACGGTACTCCTTTTGGGAAGAAACGAAGCTCTTTTTTTTTTTTTTTTTTTTTTCGCTTCTTTCTCTCTCTCTCTCTTTGATTCTGAAGTTAACTTGTTCTCTTCTCTTAAGATGATGGAAACCCTAATTTCATGGATGGGTTATTTTGAGGTAGGGTTTATCACTGCTCTACTTCTCTTACTCTTTCCTCTAAATCGCTTCATTTTTTCTTGCAGATTTGGTAATTGTCTAATTCGAGTTTGGACGGATACCCATCCCCGCACCTAGAACCAAGCTCAACCTCTCACTGTTAAGTCACACCCACCATTTTTATTTTATGGAATCATTGATTAAGCATAGGAATATAGATACTTTCCTTCGTCAGGGTGAGTTGTAAATAGTTAAAAATTGCTTTTCTCCGAGTCCCTTCTTGCTTATAAACTGCTCCTAGAATCATGGTAACATCCATTTGCTTATGTTTGTTTTTTTTGCTTCATCTACTACCTCCCTCTTCCTCTCGTCTATACATACTACACTGATGTTAGACTACTGTTGATGGGAGTATGCATGCAATTTATGAATGTGTGATCTAATTTAAATAGATATAAATAGTGTCTCTCATCTGTAAACAATTCTGTGTTCAGTGATGCTTTCAAATATATACATTTTTACAATTTCTGTGTATTCTAACATATTGTTGTTTATCTAAATGTTAGGCTTTTCATGCCTATTCTTTCTCTTAAGAGTTCGGATCAATGTGCTCTTATGACACTTTTGAAACCCGCTGGGTCGGAGTGCGGGTAGGGTCTACATGAAACCCACTAAGAGTTTTAGCTGTGATTTTTTTGTGGATCTCACCAATGCTGTGCGGTAGAAAAGCTCAAGAGGACACTGTCCTTTCCCTCGGCGGGAAGAAGGTGATCAAACTCCAAAACTGACTTGCTACAAGGAAAGAGCTAGTAGCTGACGTCGGCAAAATGCTAAATTCCTGGGCAATTCAGCTGCCAGGTCGCGCATGAGAGCGTCCTCATGAGAGCGTCCTTCAGAAATCCTTGGATGGGAAGATTCCAGGCTCTGCATGGCCTTTGGAAACTCAAAGGAGACATGAGAAGAGATGCAAGCTGCACTGCAAGAGCAACATCTCCTCGTTGCTAATGCTTCTTATTCCCTTTTGATGCTCGGTCTGTTGAGGCCTTCAGTCATGGCTGTGACTCTTCGACTCGGTCCTCATCAATCCTTCTCTTCCCAGACCATCCTGCATACAACCCTGGAAAGCCCACCTCGTCGGACCTCAAAACCTCCACTAAAACCCCTTAACTTCCGTTCTGTCAAAGAGATTTGCAAGGACGGAAACCTTCGGGAGGCTTTTCTCTCTTTGAATGACAACTTCAGTTTTCAAAACCCACCTCAAGTCTTGGCGGATGAAGCCTATTCGTCCACTTTGGATCTCTGTGCTCGCAAAGAAGCATTAGCTCAAGGTCAACAAATCCATGCGCATATTCTCACATCAGGGTTCACCTTTGACTCGGTGTTCTTGAGCACCAAGCTTGTTTTTATGTACGGCAAGTGTGGCTGTTTAGTGGATGCTCGGAGGTTGTTTGATCAAATGACTCAAAGGACAATTTTCACATGGAATGCGATGATTGGTTCTTATGTTTCCAATGGAGAACCCAATGAAGCACTGAAATTGTTCCGAGATATGCAGCTACAGGGAGTTGATGTCGATGCCTGCACTTTTCCTACTATACTGAAAGCATGTGCGGCTCTGAAAGATCCTAACTTTGGGGCTGGAATTCATGGCCTAGCGGTTAAATCTGGCTTTGGATCTTTTGCTTTTGTTGTCAACTCCCTCGTCGCCATGTATGCAAAGTGTAGTGATGTCAGGCGATCAAGACAGTTATTTGACAGAATGGTGGATAAAAGGGATGTTGTGACCTGGAATTCTATCATATCTGCTTACTCGTTGCAAGGGCAGCCTCTAGAAGCTCTGAAGCTTTTTCGAGAAATGCAGAAGACTGGTATTTCAATGAACTCATACACAGTTGTCGGTGCACTTCAAGCTTGTGAGGAGCCTTCTTTTGCAAAACTGGGCAAGGAAATCCATAATGCTCTTCTGAAATCAGGCCGTGATCTCCATGTATATGAGGCCAATGCATTGCTTGTTATGTATGCGAGATGTGGTAGAATGGATAAAGCCGTTCAAGTGTTGCAACAGATGGATGATAAGGATGACATATCATGGAATTCCATTCTTTCAGGTTTCCTTCAAAATGGGCTATATCATAAAGCTATTGAGTTTTTCCAGGAAATCCTGGATGCAGGTCAGAAACCGGATCAGGTTTTAGTGATGAACATTATTTCAGCTTCAGGTCGGTTGGGAAGTTTATCGAAGGGGATGGAGTGTCATGCATATGCCATAAAACATGTATTAAATTCTGATATACAAGTTGGTAATACACTTGTGGACATGTATGCCAAGTGTTCTGTGTAATTTATATGGAACGTGCCTTTGACAAAATGCTTGACAAAGATTATATTTCATGGACTACAGCAATTGCTGGCTATGCTCAGAACTGTTACTATTTAGAGGCATTGCAATTGTTTCGGGAAGCACAAGAGGAGAACGTGCAAGTAGATGCATTGATGATTGGAAGCATCCTCCTTTCTTGTGGTGGCTTGAGATGCATTTCGTACGTAAAACAAGTTCATAATTATGTTGTGAGACAAGGTTTATCTGATCTTGTGATGGAGAACACAGTCATCGATGTATATGGAGAATGTGGAGAGATTGAGTATGCATCTCGAATTTTCAAAAGAATAGTGAATAAAGATGTTGTCTCTTGGACGAGCATGATTTCCTGTTACATTCACAACAGTCTATTCAATGAGGCCCTTGATCTTTTCTATGACATGGTAGATGCTGGGATTCCACCGGATTCAATATCCTTAGTTAGTATACTCTCAGCTGTTGCAAGCTTGTCTGCACTGAGTAAAGGAAAAGAAATTCATGGGTTCCTGTTAAGGAATGGATTCACATTGGAAGGATCCATTGCTAGTTCTCTTGTTGATATGTATGCAAAGTGTGGGACCATAGACTACTCATACAAGATATTCAACAGGATCACACATAAAGACTTGGTTCTATGGACTAGCATGATCAATGCAAGTGGAATGCATGGCCATGGCAGAGAAGCCATGAATCTGTTTACAAAGTTGAAGGAGAGAGATCTTATACCCGACCATATTACCTTCCTTGCACTTCTTTATGCATGTAGTCATTCAGGACTAATTGATGAAGGGAGGAGGTATCTTGAAATTATGAGAAGTGAATATCAGCTGGATCCCTGGCCAGAGCACTATGCGTGTGTAGTCGATCTTCTTGGGCGTGCCAAGTGCTTGGATGAAGCATACAGGTTTGTGAAGAGTATGCCAATTAAGCCAACGGCTGCAGTATGGTGTTCTCTTCTTGGAGCTTGTCGGGTTCACTCTGATAATGAGCTGGGAGAAATTGCTGCACACAAGCTTCTAGAGTTGGAACCTGAAAATCCAGGGAACTATGTTCTTGTTTCAAATGTCTTTGCCACCAGTCAAAGATGGAAGGATGTGGATGAAGTAAGGACAAAAATGAAGGTAATGGGATTGAGGAAGAATCCTGCATGTAGTTGGGTAGAGATTGGAAATAAGGTGCATGCTTTCACTGCAAGGGACAAATCTCACCCTCAAATTGAGGATATTTACTTGAAATTGGCTGAGATCACCAAGAGAATGGAAAGAGAAGGAGGCTATCTTCCTGAAACCAAATACGTTTTGCATGATGTGGGGGAAGAAGAAAAGGTTAAGATGCTTTATGGGCATAGTGAGAGGCTTGCTATTGCTTTTGGTCTGATTAGCACCCCGGAGGGTTTACCCATTCGAATCACAAAGAACCTTCGGGTCTGTGGTGATTGTCATGTCTTCACTAAGCTCATCTCAAGGCTCTACAAGCGAGAAATTGTTGTGAGGGATGCCAACAGATTCCATCATTTTGAAGGTGGAGTATGTTCCTGTGGAGATTTCTGGTGACTAGTGAATCCCAGTTCTCATATACTTTACACTGTTTATTGGTCTCCAAAGCTGGATATCGGTGATGCTCCACTTAAAACATTGTGTTCGCTGATCACTTGAATGCGAAGGTGCAAAACTGCAGGTCCAATACAATCATTGGTTGGAGGTTTCCGGATAATTGTCGACTGTATGTGATAGGATATATGAGAGTCTAGGAGCTGAGCTACAACCATTAGCGTGGTGGAGTAGTGATAACTGATAAGCAGCTTGCAGGAAGGTCTTACTTGGTGAAGATGGCAGACCCTCTTATATGTACAGGGAGTGGGGAATATTGAATGCAATCATTGCATTTGCTATAGCTATAGCTTGGAAGATGATCATATCAGGTTGAGGCTTTGAGCACTATTAGCCTTCCTGTCATCACTGACCAGCAGTGGCAAAAACTAAAGCAGTCTGCCATATGCTACAAACATAATACCTAGATGTTTTTTGAGGAATGGATGAAACTGTTTAACAGTGAGTTCTGGAATTATTTGCAATAAGATGTATCAGAAGCATATAGATGAAGATTCATTAACAGAGCTCCAGAAGCACAGAAGAGGATGCCAGAAGCATATATCGGTGGACATCTTCTTGTGAGTCCTATTGAATAATCTTCCACTGTTAAGCCTCTTCACATCTTGCGAGTTGCCAATTGATAAGTTGGGATCTAAGAAGGTTAATTTTTTATACCTAAGTTGAAGGGAAGAGAAGAAATTGCAGGACTGGGTAGAGGAAGCACTTAGTTGTTCTTATATCTATGTGGATCTATACCAACTGAACCAACCCCTTGGGGTTAAAATGAACCAATTTAGTTGTTCTTATATCTATGGTGGGTCTTGCAAATCACCAGATTGAAAGCTTAGACCTAACATCCTAGCCATTTTCCTTTCTGGCTGAAATTTTGGATAGGGTCTGATCCTCATGGTCAGCAACCATACAAATGATATTGGTTGTCGAGGAGAATAAAAGGCTTAAAAGGGAACAAGGTTGTGTTATGGAGAGTTTGAGACACTTGTCAATTCAGCTTGTGGTTTTTAATTAGAATGAAGGACTTGTAATGAAATTCCTTTCTGACCCTTTTGATTATTATTGTTGTTAGAATTTGAAAAGGTACCTCTTGGTGTGTAACTATGCAATGGCACACCTCTTAAATGTTTGTCACTTGGTATAGGTTAAATGATTTATGTGGAAGAAGATTTGAAACGCATGCACCTAAGTAGCCAAAAATCGTCCAGAGTAAGGAAAGTTGCTCAAATTCTTAAAGTATAGCATCAAAATGGCATCTTTGTAATTTTAACTACTTTCTCGAATTCATTTTATTGAAATCTTACAAAGACTGGGTTATTCTATTGGTAAGACCAACATACAAACACAGGGTTATTTGATTGATAAGACCAACCCCTAAGAGATTGTAGGTTGAACTCTTGTTGATGGCATATGTAATATCTCATCCATATTTGTATTGTATACAAAAGAAATCATACAATTAAGAGTAATTCTTATGAATGGTTGTAATACAATAACAGGGTGTTCCACCATTGCTTAAATGCAGTATCTTCAGCATTTCGAGTGAATTGTGACTTGTGATTGAGAATTGCTTGAAACTGAATTGATTAAGGTGTCATCTCCATGCCGATCATTTATTTATGGATAAACATATAAAATATTCTTAGTAAGTACTAACAGAAAAATCTACTAAAACCTGCAAGGGATTTATGAACCGTTGGAACTAATTAAAGCAGAGCAGCCCTGACCGAACGTTGCAGATTTGCAGTTGGAGAGAGAAGCCCTCACCAACTTTTAGATTGACGACTTCATTTACTTATGCAAGCAGTTTTATGCGATAAATGAGGGTTGGTTTGGGGTTTAGAATCATCTGACGAGACAGAAATTCCATCGGAACTCATCTATTAATAACTGACTCTATTCTTTTCATACTTCAAAATTGAATCGAGAAAGAATCCATTGTGACTTGAGAATCTAATTTTGGGACGAGAAGATGTTCGCAGTGTTCGACGAATCGATTGCAAAGAGTCCCGAGGGCTTGCAAGGTTCTGCTAAGGAATCTGTTTCCAATTTGAAAGATGGGTTATTGTCCCAGCATTTCTCATCCATTCATCCGGGTTCTGTCACCATTAAGCACGGTTCTTATTGTGTCATGGCGATTGACACTGATAAACAGAATCCTTTCCTTCCAAGGTATTTAAATTCTAACTTTCTTCTTCTTCTTCTTCTACTCTTCAGATTCGTGGTTTTTCATGTCTCTGATACTGAAAATGGGTAATCCCAATCCTAGATTTCGTTCATGGTTTGTTTAAAAGAAAATTTATCTCGTTTTTGTCCTCATTCAGTCTCTATGTGCCAATTGTCATTAAAACCTGAATATGATGTTGAGATGTAATTAGTCTGTGTTCCGTTTGGACACCAGACGTTTGGTCCAATCCATCAAGGTCCTTGTACATGTAATGTGGGTAGAATCAGATTAGTTCCTTACCAAACAAAATCTTTCTTTCTGGTTCATTTTGCGTCTATCCTTTGTTGTCCAATACCAAATTAGTCACAAACCCAGAAATGGAAGGATGAACAGTTCTACTTCTGTCCTTTACTACTTCTTAGTTTGAAGTTATCATCTTTAGTTTCATTTCGTAATTTATTTCTGTATCAATTGCTGGAAACTAGGATTTGGATTGACCACCCTTTTCTCTGCAAGGTATTTTGCTGTTGTAGATAATATACACTGTCTGTTCCAAGGGCACATTGAGAACCTTGCTGTCCTCAAGAAACAGTATGGGTTGAGTAAGACTGGAAATGAAGTCAGTGTTGTAATTGAAGCATACAGAACTCTAAGAGACAGAGGGCCTTATCCTGCAGACAAGGTCTTGAGAGATCTTGGTGGGAAGTATGCTTTTATCTTGTATGATGGCTCTTCAAAAGCCTCCTTCATTGCTACTGTAAGTATTCTAAAACCAGTGATCACATTCTGAGTTTACTGGATTGTGTGATTTGTGTCTACTAAAATGAATTGGTGCCTTGCTGACTTTTGGTAATTGGATTGGTGGCAAAATGAATGTATGGAAATAGGATGCTCAAGGGAGCGTGCCCTTCTTCTGGGGAACTGATTCTGAAGGCCATGTTGTTTTTGCTGATGATGAGGAGACAGTCATGAAATCTTGTGGGAAATCTGCTGCACCATTCCCTAAAGGTATATGAACAAAGTATAATATGTATCTGAAACCTACAATGAGTGATTTTACAAGAACAAGATTGGTTTATTTTTCTTGTCTTCTGTTTGAACTCAGGGTGTTTCTTCACAACTTCTGGAGGCTTGAAGAGTTACGAGCACCCAACAAGTGTTCTGAAGGCAATGCCTAGGGTTGACAGTTCAGGTCAGCTTTGTGGTGCAACATTCAAGGTTGACAAAGAAACCAGGAGAGTATCAAGCATGCCGAGAGTTGGAAGTTCTGCTAACTGGTCTGCCCTCTACTAAGCTCATTATTTCCCTCTTGACAAGACTATTGTCATCATTAATTTGGGGTCCCATCTGGATCTATCTTACCATTACTTATTTAGCATGCCAGGATGCTGTCTTTTATGTATGTTTTAATAAATAAACCGAGGCATTACTGTAAATAAACTTTGCCTCCTGCAACTTCCGATGCCCGTAAGAGATATTCTTGTACCATGATTGTATCAGCTTCTGTTACTGTAATTAGATTGCCTCTGCAAAGCAACCAAAATTGGTTGTTTACTATTGAACTGTTATGTCAAATCGCTCTTGAGACTTCCTAGCCAGTACAAACGATATGAATTAGGATCAACCGGGTTCGGCTTAGTAAGTTGTCACACATCGGCACTCTTTGGAAGACAATCTTTCGACCAGCCGCTTGGCACTCCCCTGAGAATGGTTACTAGCCTAGCCACGTAGTGGCAATTTCATTCCGGAGAAGCCACTCGATGGACTCCTCGACTTTCACTGGTTGGCAAGATCACAACTGGATACAAAGTTATCCTTATACAGCTGTATGTGTACTAGAGCATTAAATTCAATATTTAATGCATTGTACCTATGCATTTAATGATCTGGGCTTATCAAGAGATAAGCCAGCAGATCAAAATCCCTCGTGTATTGCTTCCCGCCGGCTTGCTGAGAGTTCAGAACAAGACATGTCACGTCTAGGGTCAACTTTTGACAAAGATGTCTCCAAATCTCGTAAAGAGTGCCTTAAACTAAGTTGATTCACACACAAGTCTAACTTTTGCTTTGGTTTTCCTCTTGGGAACTCGATCAGGCCATCCAACGGCTGTCATTCATCTTCTCCATGGTATCTTATTTAACTACAAGAGTGGTCACACGTGCCTTTGTTTGGTAAGCCAAATTAACCTAGCATTAACTTCTGCACCTACCCAAGAGAACTTTCTCTCTTTGGGCATTTATTTCTCCTTGTGAGGAATTGTGTTATCCAAAGTCTAACTTTACTATTGAAGGCAGCTCCCCATCCACAAAGACGGCCCGCTCTCATGTGTTTCTTTGCTTACAGATCTCTGGTTTGAAACACTTCTTCGCTGAACCGGAGCAAGCAGATTTTGGAACAATATGAACTAGATCGAATCATAGAGAAATGTTTTGAGCTTGATTTGATAGGTTCTCATTTGGGTTAATGTTGATTTGTAGTGGAAAATCCATGGTTTTAGGCCGAACTTTACTAAACCAAGTAGAAACCGATAAAACTATAGTGATAAAACTCAATTTTTTGCATTGTGTTATATCCAAGCCACAAATTTGTTGTGTTTTCTAAGTACGCACTTGATAAAGTTTCCGTTCTGATGGACCAGTTCTTGTGTAAAACCGTTTTTACATATTTTTGTGTTGAGAGACCGTTCTTTATTTGAAAACGGGCGTTTGATAAATCCATTCTGGAAAATATTTCCAAAATACTATTTGAACAAGTTGGTGTTTGATAAATTTATTCTAAGAATGAAAAAAAAAGAACGTCTATAGAACATGTTGTTAGTTTGATAAGGGAACGTATTTCAAAGATGGGTTTCAATGATGTTAAAATGTACATTTTTGAATCTACAATACATATTGAGATGGTAGGCTTTAGTTATTCCACACGTATTTGTGTGTATCACATCCATTCAGCTGGTATCCATTTACCCAAATACTAGAGAGAATGATCCAGGGCCACAAGATCCGGTTTCATGACACATCACACTCCATTCCACATAATAACATAATCATCAATAAGAATAAATCAAGTGTTTAATATTAAAGGTAAAATGTAACAAAGTAATCAGATTGTTGGGAAATGTCATGTCAGCATTGCTACATCAACCTCCATTAGATTGATGATAACAAACACAAATTACTAATGTCTATATTAAGTTATGATTGTCCAGCTCAACACGAAAGCAAGTGGACCAAATCCAACTCATTGGGCCAAACTCACTGGATCTTAAGGCCAAGTCAAGGTCAAGTCAATCTGGACAAAGAACTAAAGTCAAGATGAGCATCAAGATTAAAGCACAAGAAGATGCGAAATTCAAGTCAAGTTCAAGACTTAGAAGAATTATGGATTTATGACACTTCTACATGTACTCATATGAAATTTACTTAATTATACACATATTATATCATTAGACTGACCTAGAACATGTTATGAGAGTGTATGAGGCTTAGGGTTGGCTAGAAATCCCTAAAAACCTCTTCGAGTCCCTGAATTCCCACTCTATGCTTTTGTGTTGCAAACAGACGTCCATTTGGAACAGACAGTCGTCCGTCTGGTCACAGAAGCTCAAACAAAAATTTGGTCAAGATCAGTGATGGGTGTCGAATCCACCGAAGATAATCCTTCTCTTAACTGAATTTGTAATAGCAGTAAGTAGGGTCAAATCTGCAGAGATTGGTGAAGATTTTTTCCTTGATAAAAATTGGGAGGTTTTGAATCGAGAAACTAAATAGTAAAAAAAACAAATAAATGGATGCAATAGGTAACAAGAAAATCAAAATAAAAACTTTCAATCAAGATTTAATTTTAGTATTGATTCTCTCAATTGGTCATTGAGTTAAAAACAATAACTTTAATTTCGGGTAAATTGGTTATGGTCATTGAGGATCAGTCCTCTAACAACCAATCTTTCCCTACTTTCTCGATAACCTTCGAGTCCGTCCTTTGAGTTATCCCTTAATTAATAAACATAACCTTTGGATCTGTCCTTTGAGTTATGTCTATTAATCGCATCAAATATGAAAGACCCAATCCCTAGTCAATAAACCCGGAAAAAAACCTTGTTTATTTAAACAAACTAGGACATATATTCTCATAGAAAACTCTCTAGGGCATTGATTAACCATTTGAGGATGCTATTTATCACTTATATGAGAGTAATAAATAATTATTCTAATTGACTAAGTATTGTATTAATCATCAAACAGCAGGCCTCTTGTCTAAGGATTAATCCAATAACATAATAAATATGGAAAATGTATAAATACCTGAAAATTAAAGAAAACTAATTACTGAAGTCTCACAATTGTCGAAAATCAAACTTCTATTAATCTTGATCGAAAGATGGAATTAGCTAGACATGGAAAAGAAGAATAAAGAAATGAAAATAGAAAACATTGTGCCGTTTCTTCCTCGAGAACTGTGGCTTCCTCTTGTTGTAGCTTGTGGTGATAAATCTCTGGAAATGCCTTCCTTCTTATAGAGGATTTCTGCCAATTCTACATCCTTTCCAATTTTTTCATTTCCATTGTTCGCTTTAGCAATGCAATTCTTCCAAATTCAGTTGTTTCCTTTCTTTCTCTCTGCCCATTTGATTGTTTCTATCTTCCTCCTTGCCAATGCAGCAGTTTCTAATTTAATCACTTTCCAATTCAACTTCTTCCTTAAATGTCCGATCGCAAGAGAGAACAAAAGCTTTGTTTGTTAAATTAAGACATTTCACGAAAATCCTTCTGATTTGGACAAAATCAAATCTCTAGCTTTGGACATAATCAAATCCTCCATCTTAATTTGGGCCTAGTTCTTTGATTTGATATAAAAATGTGGCGATGTGGTTTTAAACCACTCTTTTTCTAAACTTGATATCCAAACGCTTTAATTTTTTCATATAATATAAATCCAAATAAAACAACCAATTAGTCTCATTAAAATACAAAGGATTTGATATAATATTAATGCAATTAAGTGCCCTATCAATCAGACGGATGTCCGTCTAGTACAGCTTAAGCCCAACAGCTATTTTTTCAGACGGAGATCCATCTGATTCAGGCAGACTTTCGTCTGGATTGTAAACTAGGAGAAAATTATATCCATTAGGAGGTTGGGTCAAGCAATTGAATGTCATATTTATAAGCCCAACCACTCCCATTCGAGAGCTTCTACCTTGCCTATTGAGTTATTACAACCTTATAATTCTCAAGCTCTTAATTTGTGAAGAAGCATTGATTACTTGCTTTCCAACTTCACTCAATTTTAAAGAACATTCCAAAGTTATCAAGCAAGCTCATAGGAGTAAAGCTTTAAGTGATTTAAGACTATTGATACTATCACATCCCACCCACCGGTCTCGGTTACCACCCGACATCCCGTGGGAGTGATCCGTCACAAGATCCACGGTTTTTGTCCATCAATAATAATAAATGCAAGTAAAGACGATAATCGTGAGCAAGTTAAGTTCAATAATTAAATAAAAAGATTATAAGAGTCCAAATACTCCAATAAAGAAATCAAGGAAAGAAATAAATGATCAAAAGAATATGAGTTCAGCGGAAGCAATAAAAAGAATTAAATGATTTTCATTCCAGTTTCTTTCTCTAAAGCTAGATAATGTTTCTCATGTATTTCAAGAAAAGGGGTTCTCTAGTTCTTCTTCATACGATAGGCAAACTGCCTGGCAACCTGTCTCCTCTGCCCATCAATGGGTGCTATAAGGGCATTCCATGCACTCATAGGAGCTCCCACACAGGCTATCTCCATTTCCCATTGCCGGTGCCACATCTTCATCATACGAGAAGGCTCCTTCATGGGAAACCAATCCATCTTTTGGCATATATCCTCCATCTGTACAGGTTAATATAACATAGACAAATAAAGGAATGAGTTCTGGTGAACTCAGCAAGAACAACAATGATTCTCATCCATTTGTCAACATCAACAAAAATGAATATATGATATGCATGAAGTGCAAAGTATAAATGCTACTAGATCTAACTATGCAAGTCTCTAACAATTGACATGCTTTAAGATATACATCAACCCTCATCTGGGTATGTCTAGTCACTCTGATCCCGCTTTAATAGTTCTGAATAAATCAAATACATGCATTGAGATACAAAGACTTCTTACAACAATCATTTCACATTTTCATTCTTTCATATACTAGGGATTTCACTTTGAAAAGAAAATGTTTCATACTAATGGATTTGTGTCCATAACCATGGGTTCCAATGCATGAGATCTTGTAACACTTACCAATAAGATCTTATAAATTCGTATTTCACCGAATAAATCAATTATAAGATACATGATGCATCTCTTCTTTTGTTTTGTTTTTGAGTTTTTTACGTGTAGGTCTTCTTAGTGGAACATAAACTAACATTGGATCATCTTAGTGCAATAAATTACATATGAACTCTATAGCAAATGACATTGTTAGAGATGTGTTAATTTGTTGGTAAAATGACTGAAATACCCCTTCTACCTACAAATTTAAAAAGGCAAGACACACCGCCCACCTTGAATCTACTAGAAATTAATGACCAAGGAAGTTGGGGCAATAGCTATTACCTCATCAATCAACATTTTGGTACACTGGATCTTGATCGATCTGTAAATTCAAAATCTTCGTTCTGAATCGATTTTAAACAACATACCTAAATGCTTTGCTACTTTGATTGTAGGCTATGTTACTTATGAACACTTTGCCAACCCAACTCCAGAAAATGATGTCATTGTCATCTCTGATGATGAAGATTCAATTGAAGAGTCGTCGAAGAGGATGAAGATCTCTTCCCTTTGAATGATATGTTTGTTGATATTATTGATTAGGCTTTTGAAGATGACTCAATGATGGTAGACATCTTGATACCGCTTGCATTCTCCCCAACCGAGATTGACGAAGGTTCTTTTTACCACCGCATTTTCCCCTACAAAACGAAGTCCCTACATCCGACTTATTCCATAGTCATGCAACCAATTTTGTTGCCAGTCATTGCATCGCCATTCGCTAGGCTTCGTCGCCAACCTCGAAGGCCTTCCTCCCCAGCTGACCCAGCAGGCAGTACGCTCTAACCCATCCTCAGTTCCGAACCTCTCTAGCCCACCTTTTAAAAATTGAAAATTTGACCATTTTTTTATATAACATCAACATAGCAGGCTCTTGATCAATATCAAAATATTATTATAAACCTCTACATTATGAGAATAAAATACAATCCTTGCTTGAATCCATAAATATTAGAACCTATCCTATCTTTCCTTACCTATGGGATTTTTAGGATTCATCCAATGTAGGATTGCCTGAGACCAAGAGATCAAGATCCAATGTATCCAATGTTGATTGATGGGGTAATATTAGCTATTACCCCACCTTCCTTGGTGATTTCTGGCAGCCGGTTCAATGTATCCAATCTTTTTTTTTTTTTTATAGATTGTGAGTGCAAGTGGTATTTTGGTAATTTTACAAACAAACTTAACACCTCTCAAATAGTGTTAGTTGCTATAGGACTCATACGAATTTATTGCATTAAGGGGACCCAACATTAGTTTATATCCTACTAAGAGAACCTACATGTAAATTTTTTTTTTTTTTTAATCTTTGTTAGTTTGAATTTTTCCCCATATATATATCGATATAGGTAAATATTGATACTATCTATACATATCAATCAACAAAAAGAAAAAGTCTCACATCTATGACACCACCTAGCTCTTGTGTTATTGTTCTCCCCCTTCCTTTGTTTCTCATCTGATTACTCTATTCTCTTAAGTTCTCTCGGTTGCTTTGTTCCTTCCCCATCCGCACGCCCCGTCAAGGCTTGGTGGGGCCCACATCATGTACATTCCACTAGGGCACGTGACAGTTCATTCCTTAAAGAAACCTGTTTTTAACTACTAAAACCAGACTAAACATTCTTTAGCACAAACAAACAACCTGTCTGCTAATTTGCCTCATAAACATATATATGTACACAGTCTAAAGTCCGGTTATATTTACATTTGACCTTTCAACAGTGTCTAGATCAATACATGCAGGCTCAAAGAAATATATACATTCACTGTCCAGTTATACAAACATAAAACGTAACGAAATGAATGAGATTACATCTTCAACTTTAAAGGCATTGGAGATGGCAACACCTTGCCTTTATCATGAATCGAGTACGCCAACATTTACAATAATGAGCTGCCCCAATAAGCAATAAAGACAACCAGTAAGTAAGTCGGCAATTCATTATGCATCAATTATCACATCAAAATCATATAACATCATACATTCCAAACTTTCTTTCATTTCCTTCCTTTATCCCCCCCTCCTCCTTTCTTTCCTTTTTCCTTTTCTTTACTTGCATTTCAGTTATCGACATTATAGTCTTGTGCCTAGGCAAACCGGAGGATGCACATATCTCTTCACCACCGAAGTGGCTCGCTCTTCACCACCGAAGTGGCCGCTCTTCACCACCGAAGAGCCGGCTCTTCACCACCGAAGCCGCCCACCCCCACCACCGAAGGGCCGCTCTTCACCACCGAAGTGGCTCTAGGCACAAGGCCTTGTACACCTCATGGATTTCCATCAGCATAGACTCAATCTTTTCACTTCGGCTTGCTTCATGCCTTCCCATTTGGGTACATAAGTACCAGGACTTCGAAGCCATTACATTTTATTCATTTTCTTTACACTTTTCATCTTCAATTCAGTATTGCATTACCATGCTCGCCCATTTCAATATACATTTTCATTTCAATCATCATTTAACATCATATGAGTAAAACTGGACACAACTCCATACAATTCAATCATTTAAACATGAGAGCATGATATCATTCAATCTCATCTAAACACGATCATGACATTCCATCATTTACATATGAAAACATGATAATTACATTTAACATGCATAAACATCCTTGCAAATCATGATTAACAGTTCAAACACACTATCCACATTCCATTTCAACCAATTCAATCTAATCATTGAACTGTCATCCAATTCCATGCATTTTGTTCAATACACAAATTGCATCATCGAATAAATAACATAAACTATGTTGCCATGTGCATGTTACATATCTATTAAAGAAAGAAAAACACCAACTATCATACATAGGTTGGTCAATATTACCACCCGTCGTGCGTGTCCCGACCTTGGTTCCATCATAATCCGCCTCCCCGCATCTCGATCGATCAACGGCAATTACAAACGCAGGAGCCAACAGGAATTTTCCCCTTTATATTATTTCTCTCTCATCTTCATTTCTCTCTCCTCTTCCTTCCTCTCTCCTCCCTACGGTTCCCTCTCTCTTCACTTGTTTTATTCCACTTCTCTCCACTCATTCTCTCTCCTCTTCCCCCCACTTCTCCTCTCCTTTCTCCTATTCATCTTCTCTTTCCTTCTGCAACTCTCTCTCTCTCTTCTACGGTCTTCCCCTCTCTCTCTTCTCCTCTCCACTTATTCTCTCTCCTCTCTTCTCCTTAATTCCTCTGCAACTTATATTTCAATGCTACTCGTTCTCACCTCTCCTCTTATTCCTCCTCTTCCTCCTTCCTCTCCTCCTTAAGACGTTTTGCAAAATCTGAAATACATCTCTCTCTCTCCTCTGTCTCTTCTTCTCCTCCTTACTTCTCTCTCTCTTCTCTTTCCCCGCACAATCTCTCTCCTCTGCCTTCGCTCTCTCTCTCTCGATTTTTTTCTCACTTCTCCTCTGCTCCTCTAATGGCTTCCGCTCCCTCTCTCTCTCCTCTTTAGTCGGTTCATCCCTCTTAGTCGGTCCTCTTAAGTCGGTAATATATATTATATATTATATATAATATATAATATATATATATATATATATATATATATATATATATATATATATATATATATATATATATATATATAATTATACATATAATATATATTTTATTTAATTATAGGACTAATAGGCTTGATCCGGGATCGGGCTGTGGGCCCGCTATAATATCTTATGCGGGGCCCACTTCAGTGCTAATATTCATACCTTTAGGTCCGAAATTTACGCCGATCATTTCCTCGCCGGTCAGCTAATTCCCCGTGTGGGACCCACAAACGATGTCCGACCTCGATCACAATGACACGTCGCCCACAATAATAAAATAATACTAGAAAAGATGCGGGCATTACATCCTCCCCCACACAAATTTCGCCTCGAAATTTGCATACATGATCCATCGAATAACCGGGGACATCGAATATTTATATCGATTCAATCTCCCATGAGGCTTTTGACCCGAGTGCCGTTCATTAATGGTATGCCCGTTCTCAATCCTTTTCCTTCCGTTTGAGTATCTCAAGGTTCCTCTCAAGGGAAGATCTTCTTTCAATTCCAACGGTTTGTATCGTAGCACATGAACAGGATCTGCTACATACTTCTTTAGCATCATACATAAAACACATCATATATTTGGAGGTATGGCAAGTCTATATGCTACTGCTCCAATTCTTTCCAGATTCTCAAATGATCCTATATATCTTGGACTTAGCTTCCTTTTTTGCCAAATCTCACCACATCTTTCATTAAGTTCTCTCGGTTGCTTTGTTCCTTCCCCATCTCCCCTCTTAAGTGTGTCTCGGGCTCTCAACTAACAACAAGATCTCTCCCATATATTTGCCCCTTCAGGTTCTCTCTGACTTTCTTGAAGATGTCTAGTAGAAGTTAGCATTCATGGCAGTCATAGGGAAGTCCAAGGATTATAGATGATCAGAGATTAATGATCATGTTTTTATGTTACAACAGCTTCTACCATAGTTTGGTGAGAGGCATTCAGACAAGGTGTTTGTGTTAAGTTTGAAACTAATTAACTTTCTTTTGCATCTCCCAACCTTGTTTAACCATCAAAAATGTTGCTAGCCTCTTTAAGGGTAGATATTTTTCTCCACTTCTTGTTCTATCTATTGACTAAGGTTGATCATGCAAAACCCTGCTTAGCATATATGGCACTCGCAACTACGATTGAGAATTGTTTCAAAATTGTTTATCTTGTTATTATCATTGGATACTTATTTTCTCGAGATCCCTGCTAATGTTACGTTTTTTTAAATCAAAACATAATGGTTCCCCAATATAACCTTTCATATTTTTTTTTCTTGGTTTGAGGTTTATTCGGATCAGTTTAGGTGCAGTTGACTACATCCTTCGGATGACTTTATATATAACATTAAAGAGAGTCAACCCATCACCTCTTTACAAGGTGTTGGTCATTGCCAACTCAACCTTTTGATGGTTAAACTTCAATAATTAATTAGCAACCTTCTATCTTGCTTGGTATATTCTGTTTGATGATTCATATTTTCAAAAATTAATTGTCCTATTTTTGCAATCATAGAGACATTAAAAACAAATCCTCTATGAGACAGTTTGCAAGCCTCTTTAGAAGAGACCTTGAGTTTTGAAGAAACAAGTGGATCACTTTCATGGTTATTGAAGCAAGATCAATTGAGAAAGTAACAATTTCAAAGAACAATTAGTGAAAGGTAAACCTCTCAGTTGTTGGTAAGAAGGATAAACCTCTTACAGTGATCATTGCTTGCAGTTTCTCATTAATGGGAGTCAATAGAGATTCAAAATTGAGTACAACAAAACCCACCAATCAATTTACCAAGCAGTCACTATTAGGTTGCTACAACAAAATTTATTTATTTATTTTAATTTGTTTTACTTATGGTCAAATACTACCATTTCTATATGCATTTTGATTATTTTTAAATTTTCACTCATATTCGTATATGTTGCTTTATGTGATACTTTAAGATTGTGTAAATGACCCTTGTTTGTACTTAAATCTAATTAAAACGACATAAACTTTATGTTAAAACTATTAAAAAATTACCAAAATAATTCAAGCCAACTCCCTAGATAAAGGGAAAAAAAAACACTTTGTGAGCAACCCACTCTGGATTGATATCTCAATAAGAGGATAAATTTATTCATGGGGCACAAGACTTTTTGGGAAATGTGGCAAAAAGACAAAGAGGTGGCATGAGGAATAAGAGTTAATATAGATATTCTATTGACTTTGTTCTCTTTGCATTCTCTATAACACGTTTAAGAGATAATCTTTCGGAACATCTACAAAAGTAGACCGTAAATGCTTAAAAATGACCCCTTCTAATGTATGAATAAATATAGGATTTTTTTCTAGGGACCCAAAAAAAAAAAAAAGGGATTTTTTTTTGCAGCGGTCTTTGTTGCTTGCAACTAACGATGGTGTTATGCCATGTGTCCGAAAAATATCCAATAGTGTAAAATAAACTTACAATGATGCATATGAATTTTTTCTTTTGGCATTATAGTATTTAATATTTTAGAAATTCACAAAACTAAACCCTTGCTCTATTCGATCCTAAACCACCGTAACTCCAAAAACCCTTGATAAATAATTAAATAAAAATACCCTCTCCTTTCCTCCCCTACCTCTCGTTCTCTCTCTCTACAACACCTTATTGATGGAATTCTCTACCGTAACTTCAAAAATCTATCAACCTTTATATTAGAGAAAGATAAAAAGTCATGATATTTTATTTGGTTTCGGCCTATCTAGATCCACGTGACTGGCAGCAAGTTACATTTTTTCAGCTTCTTTCCTTCCATAACTTCTTCACTAAAATAAAATAATATTATTTTGTAAATCTGGGTGGTTTAGGCTCGAAAGGTTTTATTTTGTGAATTTATAAAATATGAAGAACTTTAATATAAAAAAAAAAATTTATATATATGTGTCATTGTCAATTTATTTAACACCAGTGAATCAGTTTTTATAGAGGTGGCTTAATCTTCACCGTTAATTGCATGAAGTAAGCTATTGCAAATAAAAATCCGCAAGGATACGAAAAAAAAAAATGTCACTAAAACAATGGAAAATGTATCAAAGTGTCGTAAATCGGAAGAAATACGTAATCTTCTTCCCCTTTTCAGCTGACGTGTATACTTACTTTTTTACTTTATAAAGAAATAGGAATACGTAATTTTACAAAAAAAAAAAAAAAAAAAGGAAAATGAACACGTTAGCTTGTTATACTTATACCATCACCGACCAAGACAAGATAATTGAAGCTTCACGCGCAAATAATGTAACGCGTGGCTAGGATCTATGTCTCTCAATGGGGCCCATGATCATAAGGTGGACAGATCGTAACCGTACGTAATGAGACGCAGCGAGCCGAGGATGGCATTATCCTTGGATTTCGCGGATCACCAAATGATTTTTTTTTTCTTTCCTTCTTTCCCCCTTTCTAAACGAATCACCAAATTTACACTACGCCTCTATCTGCTTTCTATCCTGTCAAGGTTAGTTTGGTAAAATCATAGTGCAAAGCTCATACTTTAAAGTTTGCCTAAACCTTTCCCTTTCATGATTTCATTTCCGCTCAGGCGCTCAGTTTACTGCTTCAAAATTCCCACAAAACCACAAGAATTGGTGCCCGACTTCCCGGTCTCTTTTTATGTCTCCTCAATTTTCGTTGGCGTTTTCTTGATCTACTTCTCTTCTGTTCTTCGATTCATTATTTTCTTCTCTGTTCCTGCAGAACATGCCAAAGTTGCAGTGGCGGACTTTGCTTCTCTTCCCGCTCTGCAACTCTCTTACAAATAATTCATTTTCTCTTATGATCTTTTTATCTCTCTTTCCTTCAATTGATTACTCCCGAGGCTTTTAAACCCTAACCTTATTATTGCTTAGTTTCTGTAGAACCTTATTACTCTGAAACCCTAAGTTAAACCCTAATTTGGGAGAAGAGGAAGAGGAAGGTTCGTTTCCTTGCTGTCCCTTTTTGCTGACTCTTCCATAGCTCTCGTCCTCGTTTCTCCAGAGTTTTGTAATTTATTCTATCTCTATTATGTGGTTTTAGGTTTTCTATCGATTGCATCGATGCAATGCACGATTCTGAGAACAATCAAAATGTTTCTAGCCATGGTGAGCGGTCAAATGAAGGCAGAGAAGCAGAGGAAGATTCAGAGAAAGGTAAGGACGGGGTTTTTTTGGACGACGAGCCTGTTCTCGACGTTTCGGGGAAAGCGTGGGAAGTTTCTCTTTTGGATCGCTCCAACAATCCAATTAAGGGGTTATACTTGTACAGAAACGTGTTCAATTTAATTCCTCAGTCCTTGGGAGAACTCAAGCAGTTGAAGACCCTGAAATTCTTTGCGAATGAGATAAATCTGTTTCCATCGGAGACTGGTAATTTGGTTGAGCTGGAATGCTTGCAACTGAAGATATCATCTCCCAGCTTGTCAGGTGTACCTCTGCACAAGTTGACAGCTTTGAAAGAGCTCGAGCTTTGGAAAATTCCTCCGAGGCCTTCGGCTTTTCCTATATTGAGCGAGTTCGGGAGCCTCACGTCCTTGACAAGGCTTTCTGTTTGCCACTTCTCTATTCGGTAGGCATCTTCCTCTGTTTATCTCAATAAAGTATTTACCTTTTATTTTTTAAGTCACATACACACGTCGTTACGAATGAAATGTTAAGAAAAGGTGGTAACTTGCTTAAAATTAGGGTGTAGTTGAGATGAAGGTGACAGTTAGTATTTAGTTGGGACAAGGCTTGTTGTTTTTGTATGTTGTTATTGTGAAGGTGACAGTTAGCACGGGTAGGTGACTAGATGGAAACGGTTGATTTGGTTTTGCCGTGTTATGAAAACTAGCGAGTGCACCAGTGAGGACTCATGTGCGAAGTGGTGGTGCTAAATAGCTGTTTGATTGGCGAAGGTACCTGTGTTGCTGTGGCAAGAAATGATGTGAGGTGTTAATGAGTTGAGCAGCAGCAATTGCATCCAATACATTGTAACAGCTTTTGGGTTCATGTAGCTCCCATGTATTTGAATTTAGCTATTAATCGTTCATGTACTTGGGGTAGGAGAATTATCCAAAGAATCTCATGTTATGATCTTCTACATCTAGGTCTCCCTGTTCCATCATCTGGCTTATGTTCTTCATGTAGCATTTAGACTGAACGACTCTATGAAATTACGTCGATACTTCCACATTACGGGTAACTTAGGAGACATATCTATTCTTCCCCGGGGGATATTTTGAATTACCACTCCTTAGCTTTCAATTCGCCTCTAACCATCAAATTAAATGTGAATAACCCGTCTTCCTCCCTTTGAAACAAGGGGCGCTTCTGGTTCTGTCGGTGCTTCAAACAATTTTGTTTTGTTTTCTCCATATTACCATATCTCTAGAGTCAATAATTTGATAGGAGGAACTACTGAACTCAATCACTTGCTGTCATTACTCTTCAGTTTTCTGTTGAGGTTGGTTTCCACTTTTCTTTTTGATGGGCACCTTTGTTTCTCAGCATTTGACAAAACAGTTGCCTTTTATTCTTTAGTAACATTGTGACCTCATGGATGCCTTACAGGTAAGAGGCTAGGAATAGAAAGTTAAGATGGCTAATCAAATAACTTGCTTAAAATCAGGGTAGCTGACTTCAGCTGTTGTTGAGAGGCATTAGATGCTGGAACATGCGAGCAATGAGTGTAAACATTGGCATGATTTGGTTATGGCTCTTGCTCTTGGCATAACATTCAGTTGCTATGCTTGTTTAAATTCGTGACGAGAATGCTCAAATGATTTAACCGATAGCTTTTGTTTGATTACATGAGAAAGAAATAGGCTTCAGTGATTTGGTTGTGGCTATTGTTCTTGACATAACATTCAGTTGCTATGCTTATTCATTTATACGTGTGTTGAATTATCTGAATTCAGGGTGAGAATGCTCAAATGACTTAACAGATAGATTTTGTTTGGTTACATGAGAACGCAATAGGCTTCAGAGTTCAGATTTGCGTTTGGAGCTCCACCTAATTTTCTAACTTCGCATTGTTCTCAAAGTTCCAAATGATTGGTGCAAGATAGGCATAATTATGCCTGTTCTTGTTTTTTCAGCTGCCTACTTTAATTCTTTCGACCATTAATTCTGGAACTAATATTTAGTTTATTACTCATTTTTTTGTTTTTAAGGAACCCTAAATGTTAGTCCTGGCATATATCTCATTTGCTCAGTACAATCAAATCATATTTGATATTTGACCCAAATTCTGTTATTCTTGGTTAGTTTATTGTTGTTCTGAATGCTGATGCCTTATTAGTTTATTGTTGTTGACCCATATTCTGTGGAATATGATTTTCTTGAGTTCTTTTTGAATGTTATCCTCCTAGCCTTGTTTAGGTAGTAAGTGGAGATATCTTTGGTGCTAATTCATTGTATATCCTTTCTGCAGATATCTTCCTCCCGAAATCGGCTGCCTTAGTAAACTAGAGTTATTAGACCTTTCATTCAATAAGCTTAAAAAATTGCCGAATGAGGTCGCTTCACTGAATTCCCTGAAGTCATTGAGAGTTTCCCATAATAAGCTCGTTGAGATGCCTTCCATGTTGTCCTCTCTTCCCAACCTTGAAAATTTGGACCTGTCATATAATCGACTCACATCTTTGGGGTCTCTCAACCTCGGTGTGATGCACGTGCTCCAGAAATTAAATCTTCAGGTATTTTTTAACACGGAGATAAAAATTGTTTTATTTTTGGTTAGGCAATTTGGTTTCAGTGTATGTTCATTCTTCTAAGCACTTATGTTGAATTGTTAGCTTTTCAGCGTGTCTTATTCTGTAGATCATATAATTTGCTCCAACTATGAATTTCTCTTGCTTCAAAATGTATCCCATACATTCTTTTTCTTTTTGTTCCTGAGTTCTCATTAGGCCTGGGGTTTTCTGTTGGGTTGCAAATCCTGCAGTAGCAGAGGTTTTTAGTTTCATATAGTCCAACTAGGACATATGTCAATTCTCCTTTAAATAATGCTTGTAACCCAGCAATATATAGAGTGAATTGAATTGAAATCTGAGTTTTCTCTGTGAGTGTGTTGTGGGATATTTTTCCCTTTTCCCTTGCAATTTCCCCTTCTTCATACAGATCTGGAAATTTCCAACTTCCTGTCCTCCCAACATCCTACACACTGGGGACCCATAGGCAGGGGCAAGGCTGTCATTTACACCCTGCTAGTTGAGGTTGGGGGGAGTTTTGACTGGTCGGGTAGTGGGAGAGGATCCTCATCCTCTTCCTTTTGGCATGCCACCGCCAGGGTTTGTGAATGCCCTAAACAAGTCATTCAGGCATGGTGGTGGGGCTAGGTTGCAAGCGGGGTTGGTGTTGCTGGGGGAAGAAGAAGAACAAGAGGACTACGATGATGTGGGTTCCATGAGTTTTTTTTTTTTTTTCTCTCTCTCTCTCTCTCTCTCTTTATAAAAATTAAAAACAACATTTAGAATTTATAAATGTAAATTAGAAAAAGAAAAAAAAGAAGTTAGTATTTGGGTTGGCTGTAACTTGCTTTAGGTATTCAAAACACAGTATGTGAAACCTTGGGTACTCAACATATAATTTGTCAAACATTGGGTGCCTAGACTGTCCTTTGCCCTTCTTTTAAAGGTATTCTGCCGATTTTTTTGCAATCATATTTCAGAATTAATAGAGTTCTGTACTCTCACCAACTTTCTTCTGACCTCAACTGATGGATGTAAAAGAAAATCATAGAGAAGAGAGAGCTGTGGACCAAAGTATGCTTCATGTTGATAATGAAGTAGAAATAGGAGGGTAAGGAGCAAGTCTAAACTATAAGAAGGAAACTAAACCCATAGAATGACTCCAACTTGAGCTCCTAATCCCGAGTTGTCTCTTGTTCACCATTTTACCCTTTGCTCTAATGTAGGAGTAAACAAATGAGTGGTGTTGAGGTCGAAAATACGGAGGCGATCCTTAGGGGCATAGCTTCTTGCAAGATTGTTTAAGTTATGCCATTACATTGTTAGTGATTTGGGTGGACGGATTTTAATCCTATAAACATACATTGCCATTATCGTTGTCATGCAGCCCTAATTGAATGAGGGCTACTTCTTCTAAGATCTTTTATGGGAACCAACTCATATAGGACCAAAAAAGTCTGAAACCAAAACAGCAAAGTTCAGATTTGCATTTCAATAACCCTAAGCCCATAAACCCTAACCAAACTTAGCACAAACCCCCCTACAAACCCTAAAATCCCTAATCAGTGTATAATCCCTGACTGCAGGGTTTTGTAAACCTTAATTTGCTTGCTGTTCATCAAGGATACTTGGTTTATTAACCCTCATCCCCCTGAGGCTACGTCAGTTGGTGTCTAGGTTTGTCTTCATCTTTAAAACCTTTCTTAGCCTTGGATCTTCAATTTTTAATTGATTGATACTAACAAAGACACGAGGAATTACTTGAAGAGAAGCTTTCTATTCAATTTTCAAATCTAACCTCTCACTTTCTCAGCTGGAGGGGTCTATTTATACATAATATGTGGTTTGGACTCTAAGCTGGACTCTAACTTGAAATTAGGAACTAATTCAAAATAGGAACTACTTGACTTAAACTAGGAAAAACTGAAATAAAACATAAGAAATGATTATTCTGCCTGTATAACTTATGATTGGGCAGAGTTCACATAATTGGACCAATTAAACTAGTTAATTCACCTATTTTTGTGCATAGCCCACACAATAAACTTTGGACCCATAGAATAGGCTCCAAGGGCCACCTTTACTAGCCAAGAAGAGAGGATAACAAGGGGCTATGTTTATTTTGCCTTCCAAATCATTCTGTTTAGAGGTGTGGAAAGGATGTTTCCGTGAAGCCTGGCTGAGGAGAGAAGGTTTTGGGGAAATGGGGTCCCATGGAGTCTTTCCTGTTCTCTGGTTCTTAGGAAGGTGGATACCTCTGAGTCTGCTGCAGGCCTATGACTACATAAATGTACTAAATATAATCTCAACACCCAGATCTATCAACCAGAGGTTGATTCCAAAGGAAAATACGCCAACTAAGTGGTGGAACTGCAGCACGTTGTCAACTTTGTATCTGATTTAGTTGTTGTGTTTTGTTTGGATGTGCACTTTGATTTGTGAAACAAAATATATACTGCCCCTCCAGGGGGGGGGGATTCTCCAAATGATTAATGATTTGATATTCTTTGACTTTTATACTCACTTGGTATTCATGCACAAGCCCTCTGAGCCTAACATATTTTTCTGTGACTTAATTCTTTATTATGTTCAAGTACAATAAGTTTCTCTATTGCTGTCAAATTCCATCATGGATACAATGCAATCTGGAGCGAAATGGTGGAGATGCATCCAATGATGAATTTATCAGTTCTTCAGTCGAGGTGGATGTTTTCGATGAACAGAAGCCTGAGGGCAATCCTTCCAATGGTGTGTCACATGGAGATCTTCTCTGATTTTTTTATTGGTGTTACTTTATATTGTGTGTGGAACTCACTTTAGATTATTATAAATTTATATATTAGGTTCTCCTAATGCATCATCGGGTATGTTGAGTGATGCTTCATCAAACATTAGATGCTCACCAGCAAGGAGAATGAGAAAGGGGTGGAAACGGCGTGATCATCTGCAGCAGAGAGCCCGCCAAGAGCGTTTAAATAGCAGTAGGAAGTGGAGAACTAAAGATCACGATGAAACTATGAATATGCACATGGCCACAAAAGGCACACCATGCAAACCTATTGAGCTTGCTTCTGATACTGTTACTGAGACTGCAGACATTGTCAAGGACACTGATGATGATAACATTGATAGGATTTCTGAGCAAGCTGAATCTTACATAGATGAGAAAATTGGCTCAAGTAGCACACACACTGGTGAAAGCTGCTCATGCCTGTCCTTCGATCATGTTGACATTTGTAAAGGGTGCAAACATGAAAATCGGGGAAAAAATACATCCTTGGTTGGTTCACTAGATGGAATCAATGAGCAAGAAGAATCATCATCAATAGAAGGATCTAAATATTGCCCAAAGTCAAAAAGGCATTCAGATGGAAATCTTGACAATCCCAAACCAAGCAAGTCTAGGAGACCAGTCAGGGATGCCACAAATATATCGTGCAAGTATAGTACAGAATCATTCTGTAGCATTGATGACCGAATACCTGATGGCTTTTATGATGCAGGGAGGGATCGCCCTTTCATGTCACTTCAGAGTTATGAGAGTTTGTGCCGTGACTCACGTGAAGTAATCCTTGTGGACAGGTCTGTTCATGTTCATAGCACGTCTGCTTAATTATAATTTTGTAGCATAGTGGTTTTTTATAATAGTAATTCGTCTGTGTTCTGGTCCAGAGAAAGAGATGAGGAGTTAGATGCAATTGCATTGTCTGCCCAGGCACTGTTGTCTAGCTTGAAGCTGTCCACTGGTTCAGTGGAAGAAAGTGAAGAATTCTCTATTGATAATCTGCAGGTTGCATCTGTGCTTGCTTTATATGTTTCTGGTTGTTTTGGCGGTAATGATAGACATGGTAGTGTTGAAAGGGCAAGGAAAGCTGCGGCTGGATCAAATTATCAAAAGCCTTTTGTATGTACTTGTGCAACTGGGAACAGTGATCATGATGGGAAATCCATTAAACAGATTTCGGGAAACGAATCTGACTTCGTTGATTTGTGTGAGAAATCATTACGGTCTATCAAGGAAGCCCGCAAGTCCAACATTATCCCTATAGGCACTCTGCGATTTGGTGTCTGTAGGCATAGAGCAGTGCTTATGAAGGTGATATTTTATTGGGATTGTCTTTCTGATTTTTGAGTTATAAAATTGCTAATTTTGACCACTCTATGCTAATCAGTTATAAAATGTGCAGTATTTATGTGATAGGGTGGAGCCTCCAGTTCCTTGTGAGCTTGTGAGAGGTTACCTAGATTTTATGCCACATGCCTGGAACATCATTCTTGTCAGAAGAGGTGATTCATGGGTGAGGATGGTTGTTGATGCTTGCCATCCAACTGATATAAGAGAAGAGACCGACACAGAATATTTTTGCAGGTCCATTTCTTTGTTATTCCCCTTTCTTTTTTGTCTGCATTTTAGAATGGGGTATGATGTATGATGGAATAAATGCAATGCTTAGAATCCTACACAGAGCAGAATCATATATCTCACAACGAGCAGGTTAAACTCCTCAGAAATCCCTAAACTTTGGTTAGATGTAAATAACTAATGGTGTTCTTCAATCCCTCAAGTAGGATGAATATTCAGCTGTTGGATCCTAGAGTGTTGGCAAAGGACTGAAAATGTCTATAACGGTATATTTTCTACATGTCAACAGACCATAATAATTATCAACGGATAGAACATCATACTTGAAGATCAACCCATTCCAATGTCTAGATTTTGTGGAACAACTGCACTTGATCAGAATAGTAGCTGAAAAAAAAAAGCTATCTGCAGGTCAGGTCAGTGGCTTATATCAAAGGAAGGTTAAGGTTATGTTAGGTAGACTGACATGCTCGAAACTCACCAAGATCTACCAGTTGGATGAAGCATAATCAGTATGATGGTGGGCCTGTAGAGGGAAGGAAAAATTGCAGGGAGAAAGGGAAAGATATTGTATAAGCACAGACGCTAATATAGAAAACTCAGATTTCAATTGAATTCACTGATTATTGCTGGGTTACAATGATGTGAACCAAAAATCTCCCCTTGGCCAAAACCCTGGAGTGGGACCCATGGCCATTCCAAAGTGGCCTACTTACGGCTGCCGAACCTATTAGAGGGGTATTTTGGTCAGTCCAGCCATCATTAGTTGATGATTTTATTTTTCCGAAGAGTCCTAGTCAGTTAAGAGTCCAGTTTCAGTTAAAATGTGTTCTTAAGTCTTTGGGATTCTTCTTTAAAGATAGGCTTTTATTAATCTTTATTTACAATAAGAGTTCCTTTAGTATTTAAGTCCTAGGGGGAATCTATTTTCAAGGAGATCCCATTAGATCTTTAATTATTATTTTGGATATTTGAGATTAATTTTAAGGGGGATCCTAATCTATAAAAGAAACCCCATTAGAATTAGAGTCTCTTGGTAGACTATAAATAGCCTACTCTTTCTTTGTATTGCTTAAGTCTGATTTTTTTTATTAAGAATATTGAAGTTGAGGACCATGGTTCCTATTTGAGGGGGCCATGTCCAATTTCAGAAAGCATCTTCAAAGATCAGCAATCTACTCTGTCTAGAACTCTTCTTCGCTCACAGCATCCCCCCGGCTCCTCCCTCACCTTCCCTAGCTCCCGCAAGCCCTCCCCCGTTCTGCCCAACATCTGCAGCCCCTCCCCTGTTCCTGTAGACCCTAATTCCCCATCCCCTTGCTGCCATACCCTGGCAGCAGCTTTCCCTAAGTCCCATGACACCCCTGCCACTTCTCCCACCCCATATGCCCTCCCTAGCCCCTCCCCTATCCCCTCCCCTATCCTATGACACCCCTCTCCCCTCTCCAACCCTCTTGGCCCTTCCTCTCTATCTCTTCTTCCTTGCGGCATAACCAGCAAACAGAAAAGAAGAAAAACAGAAAAAGAAAGAAAGAAAGAAAGAAAGAAAGAAAGGAAGAAAAGAAGAGAGAAAAGAAAAGAAGAAAGAAAGGAAAGAAAGGAAAGAAGAAGAAAAGGAAGGAAGAGGAAGAGGAAGAGCAAGGAAGAGATAGAAAAGTAGAAAAGTTCTTGTTTTCTTTTCAAAAATTCTACCCATAAAGACTTTGTTAAGCCTCTAACTTAATCCCCTTCCATCCCATATAATTTTGTTAAACCCATTCCCTTCTTTATTTAATGGTATTACCCATCACCCACTATTTTGTTACATCCCATATGGATACCCTACTACCAAACAAACCATCCCATCTTAGGTTTTGTTAAAACCCTAACCTTCCCATATTTGTGTGTTAACCTAATTATTCAAACCCAAATTTAGAAATACTATTCATTTGATTGTTGGAAAATCCTGGGCAACCCTTAATTTTAGGGAAACCATCCAGAGCCCTATCCTAAAATTGGGTTTCACATCTACAAGCTTGTGGTTGAAGATAAAAATAACACATATCCTAATTGGACTACAAAACTGAAAATAAATTGCAAATCAAATTCTAACTCTAGCTCATATTGACTCATACTGAAATAATAAGTATTAAATAAATAAAACTAATTCATGCAAATCCGGCTCCGTATTGCCTTATTTTCGCGTGAAATCAACTTTAGGTTGATAGATATGGGGTTTGGGCATTTGTTTCGTATTTTTATGTTGTGATGGGCCAATTCTATGGGCCTGTAAGTTTAGTATCTAGGATAACTACAAAAGTAAGTATTTTATCTTGTTTAACTTAAGTCAGATTTATTAAGAGTCATTTACATCAATTTATTATCCCTTATCAGGGCTGGTACATGTACCTAATTAGTCCCTGTTATTAGTCCATGTTGTCAGTATCCTATTTCAGTTCGCTTTAGTATTTCAAGCACAACAACAACAACAACAACAACAATAAGCCTTTTCCCAACTAAATGGGGTCGGCTACATGGATTCTTGCCCTCCAATCGGTTCTGTTCAAGGCCATGCTAGATACAAGGCCTAAGCTATACATATCCTTTCTCACCACTTCTCCTAAGGTTATCTTAGGTCTACCCCTAGCTCTTCTAGTTCCTTCAATATGGACTATATCACTTCTCCGAACAGGAGCATTTATAGGTCTCCGTTGAACGTGGCCGTGCCACCTCAAACGACTTTCTCTAAGCTTATCACTTATGGGAGCAACTCCCAGACCAACTCTAATATGATCGTTTCTTATCTTATCCATCCTAGTTTTGCCACTCATCCATCTTAGCATCCTCATTTCTGCTACACTGAGTTTATCTATATGATTCTTTTTAACAGCCCAACACTCTGCACCGTACATCATAGCCGGTCGGACAACGGTCCTATAAAATTTTCCTTTAAGCTTTAATGGAATACACCGATCACATAAGACCCCGGATGCACCTCTCCACTTCATCCACCCTATTTTAATTCTTTGGGAAACCTCATCTTCTAAATCACCTCTTTTACTTATGATTGAACCTAGGTACCTAAAACAATCACTTTGAGGAATCTCTTTATCGTCAAGTATCACCACTTCATCATCTGCCCGATCATGACTAAAGTTACAAACTAGATATTCTGTCTTCGATCTACTAAGTTTAAAGCCTTTTGATTCCAAAGCTACTCTTCATGATTCTAATTTGGTATTAATCCCCACTTGGGTCTCATCAATCAACACAATATCATCCGTAAAAAGCATACACCAGGGGACCTCATCTTGAATGTCTTTGGTTAATTCATCCATTACCAGTGCAAATAGATATGGGCTTAAAGTTGACCCTTGATGTAGCCCAACTGTTATCGGGAATTCATTACTTTGTCCCCCCATTGTTCTAACACTAGTCACCAAACCATCATACATATCCTTAATTATATCTACATATTTACTTGCAACACTTCTTTTCTCTAGTACTTGCCAAATTAACGCTCTAGGGACTCTATCATGAGCTTTTTCTAGGTCAATAAATACCATATGAAGGTCTTTCCTACATTCTCTATACCTTTCCATAAGTCTCCTAATTAAGTAAATAGCCTCCGTTGTAGATCTTCTCGGCATAAACCCAAATTGGTTCTCCGTAACTGTAGTTAAGTGTCTCAACCGTGTTTCAATTATTCTCTCCCATAATTTCATCGTATGGCTCATCAATTTAATGCCTCTATAGTTATTACAACTTTGAATATCTCCTTTATTTTTGTAAATTGGAACCACAACACTTCTCCTCCAATCATCTGGCATTTTCCCTGTGCTCATAATCTTATTAAACAACTTAGTCAACCAAACTAGTCCATGGGTTCCTAAGCTCTTCCATACTTCAATTGGGATTTCATCAGGACCTTGTGTCTTGCCGAGTTTCATCCTCCTTAAAGCTTCTTTTACTTCGGACATCGAAATTCTACGTATATAAGTTCGGACACCAGTGCCTTGGTGAAAAGTGTAATCGTTCGAAACATAAGTGCTTGAAGAATGCTCATTTAGTAAACTAGAGAAATAGGTTTCCCATCTTTTCTTAATATCCTCCTCACAAACTAATACTTTACCATCTCTATTTTTAATACATCTAACATGGTCAAGATCTTTACTCTTCCTATCCCTCATCTTAGCTATCTTATAAATAGATTTTTCCCCTTCCTTTGTGCCCAACTTATTGTATAACTCTTCATACTTCCTTTCCCTTGCTTTTCCCGCAATTTTCTTAGCTTCATTTCTATCTAACCTATACCTTTGAAGATCCTCAACATCCTTAGTTCTTTGCCATGTCTTAAAACTAGCTTTTTTATTCCTAATGGCAGCTTGAACCTCACTATCCCACCACCACGTCTCTCTATAAGAATGGATCTTTCCTTTTGATTCACCTAGAACATCTTTAGCCACCTTATTAATACACATAGCCATCTCATTCCACATTGCGTTGGTATCCCCTTTAAAATCCCATTTTTCTTGTTTGACTACTTCATTAACGAAGGATTTAGAGTACTCTCCTTTCAAATTCCACCATCTTATTCTGGGATAGTTTACCTTGGACCTTTTATGTGTTCTTGGGACTAAGCACATATCCAAGACCACAAGTCTATGTTGTGCAGTTAAGCTTTCCCCCGGTATCACCTTGCAATCCTTGCACAACAATCTATCAGTCCTTCTAGTTAGGAAGAAATCTATTTGGCTTCTATGCTGTCCACTTTTGAAAGTAATTAAATGTTCATCTCTCTTTTTGAAGTAAGTATTTATAATAGATAGATCAAAAGCAGTAGCAAAATCCAAAATTGAAATCCCCTCGTCATTCCTTTCTCCAAAACCATAACCTCCATGAACACTCACTCTCATATCCTCTTTGATCTTTCCAATATGTCCATTTAAATCACCTCCTATGATTATTTTTTTTCCTTGACGAATTCCTTGCAGTAATCCACCCATATTTTCCCAAAATTCTAGCTTTAGACTTTCATCTAGTCCTACTTGAGGTGCATATGCACAAATTATATTTACGAACTCTTTCTCCATTACAAGCTTGATAGTAATAATCCTATCACCCACTCTTTTAACATCCACCACATCATTTTTTAAATCTTTATCCACTATTATACCCACTCCATTTTTATTTGTTTTATCCCCAGTATACCAAAGTTTAAAGTCATCCAACTCTTTGGCTTTTTTACCCCTCCATCTAGTCTCTTGAATGCAAGCTACATTAATCCTTCTTCTCCTCATAACATCTATCAATTCTAAGCTCTTACCAGTTAGAGATCCTATGTTCCGAGATGCCAATCTAATCCTACGCTTATGGACTAGCTTCTTTACCTGCACTCGTCCACGGCTCGGGAACCCTTTCAAGCACAAGTAGGAATACAATTATAAAGCTATAAATAAGGCCCTACACGTGTAAAGTTCTTCGGATTTCAAATTTAATAATATTGACTATTACAGTCTGTGTATTTGCTTAAGTGAAAGGAACTGTACATGCATGATCACCTGGTCAATTCTATTTATCTTCTTATGCTATCTGCATTTTAGGTTTTCTAGATTCTCTGGTTCATAGATAAACTGAATTTGAACACTTAATTTTTTGTTTTTATATATATATATATACACACACACACACATCGTGTGCAAGTGAATTAAACTTCAACGCTTAAATTCAGGTATATTCCTTTGAGCCGGATTCTTGTTCCTGTGAAGAATGGAAACATGCCCAGCTCGATCTATTCTTTTCCTTCTCTTTCAGCATGTGATGAAATTGAACAGACAGCATCAAGTTCTCTAGTTCGGTGCAAATTTGGTTCCGTTGAAGCTGCAGCAAAGGTCAGGGTTCATTTTTTTATGGCCAAGAATCTTTACTGTATGTTCATTAGGAAATTTCTGTGCTTATTCTATTGATGTATTACAGTCGGTGGTTTTTCCCTTTCTTTTTGAACGGTGTCAGTTCATTCTTTTTTTTTTATCTGTACTGTTGTATTATGGATTTCATTTCTCTAAGCGTTCGTTTCCCCCCCCCCCCCCCCCCCCCCAAAAAAAAAAAAAAAAAAAATGTTTGACATATGCCAGAATATGGTTAACACTGGGAAGTTAAGTTTTCAAAACTGATATTGTCTAGTTGTTCCATTGTTGGTTGATTTTTCAATTCTTTTATAAACTTTCTCGTTTTATTTCTGATTTGATGGCCTAAACTTCCTTAATGCTGCACCTTTAACCAATTTATATTGGTCTGAAATCGTATGATCTCTCACTCTATTTGCCATCTGATTCCATAGGTGCGTTCCAAATGTGTCGACTCAATGGATGAAATGAGGAACTTTGAGTACACTTGTCTGGGAGAAGTAAGAATATTAGCTGCTTTAAAGAGACACCCCTGCATAGTAGAAATTTTTGGACATCAAATGTCTTCTAAGTGGGTTCCACCATCAGAGAAAAATAAGGAGTGCCGTTTATTACAGTCTACAATTGTGATGGAGTACATAAAGGGCGGTTCCTTAAAGGTTATTTGGCTACTCAAATTACTTGATTCCCCCCACCCCCGGCCCCCCGGCCAACCCAAAAAAAAAATAAAGAAGGAAAATTTCATTTTGTCTTCGGTTTATGCCTTGATATTTGTTCTTGCTGTTTTTAAAACAGAGTTACATACAGAAGCTTTCACGAGATGGTCAGAAGCATGTTGCAGTTGAGTTGGCATTGATTGTTGCTAAAGATATTGCCTGTGCATTAACAGAGTTGCATGACAAACACATCATTCATCGAGACATTAAAAGTGAAAATATTTTGATTGATTTGGATAGAAAAAGAAGTGATGGTTCTCCAGTTGTCAAACTATGTGACTTTGACAGAGCAGTTCCCCTTCGTTCAGTCTCTCACACATGCTGTATTGCTCATGTTGGAATACCTGCTCCTGGTATTTGTGTTGGAACTCCTCGGTGGATGGCTCCAGAGGTGCTGCGGGGAATGCATAGCCAGAAGAAATATGGGCTTGTAAGTTGATTCTTCTGTGATTGTTAAGTAGATCTTTCCTGTTTGAAACTATTTCGCTGTAAATGCTAAGACAAATTTATATGAAGAAATTGTTCTGTATTTCCTTTCCTGATCAAGTTAGCTGGTATCCGTGGGCATTGCAGTTAGTTTTATCTTTACCATCTCTCCATTATTTATCTGCCCTTCTCTGTTCTATATTTGGCCGCGGTAAAAAGGGTGACACTTTTAACCACTTTGCTGGCAAATTTTGTACGAGGAATATTCTGCTATGTGACAACAATGGGCCGCTTAATGTAGTTCTAGATTGGAAGGGATCCAACTAGAATCCAACAGCCAGTATCTGATCAAAACTAGTAAGTTTGGCAAGGTCAGATAGGTGAGGTTGGTCAAATTAGGATAAGGGTTTGGTAGGACTTAGGGTTTAATGGTCAGTTCAGGTTGGGTTGATGTTAGGAAGTCCATTGGTGGAGGATACATATGGGTTTAGTGGTGCATTGGCTGCAAGTTGGGTTAGGTTTCTTAGTTTTGAAAAGGAGATGATTGAGAAATCTAGGATTTCTAATTGTCCACAAGGGTGCTAAACTTGGATCAGTTTTCTTGTGGAGGGAGGAGAGCTTTCCATCCAAATTAGGGCCTGTTTTGATGACCAATTTGTTCTGTGATGAATTTAGGGTTTAAAAATTAAACTCAGACAAACCAGTCACCAATTGATGATCAGATTTTGAAATGTGAAGAGAAAAATGATGCTTGCAGAGTGTGCTCCATGGTTCAATACTTGAAATCAGCATGTGCAACAGCAGGAACTTGAACAGGCAATTTGAGCTTGATGTAAACCAGGTCTAGGGCTAAAGGGTAGATTGGGAATTCCCTAGGCTTAGGGTTTACCCAGGAGTTTTCAGAAATAGTAGAGGGTTTTGTAGGGTTTCTAATACTGTTCAGGTATGCTGAAATTGAAGTTTCCGATCTGAATTTATTTAGGAGTTAAATTTCAGACTTGAGAAATAAAATCCTAGACCATTTAGGACTGGCTGAGTGTTTCGGTTTGGGTTGGAAGATGACTTGGGGTTGCTGGTTCTGCTGGGTGAAGGCACTGTGGATGATATTCTGTAGTACAGAACTACTGTAGAAAGGTCGGAATGGATTTAGAGATGATTTACAGATTTCTGGAAATTTTCAAAAAGGTTCTGCATCTTCTCTCTGAAGAAGGTGAAGTGCAGGTTTTCTCAAAATCCAGACCTAAGGCTGTTTTGGAGGGACAGGAGGTAGGACTTGAATCAGCAGGCTAGGGCCACTCTAACAAGGGTAGAATGTAGGGTTTTGGGCTGGGAATTACTAAACCCTAAAGGGGCTGGGAGTAGGTGCCGTAGGGAAGAAGGGAGCAGGGAGAGGTTTCGGTTACTCAAGGGGAGAAGGGTAGGGGCTGTAGGGTTGAAGGGGAAAGACCAGCAGGTCTGTGCGATGGTATTAGGAGGGGGGGTATTCAGGTCTGAAACAGAAGGGATGGGGCAGGGAGACTTGCGAACAGAAGGGAAAGGGGTGTGGAGACTTGTGGATGGGGTGGGGAAGGGTTACGGTAGGGGGTGGGGGCTTCTACGTACTTGGGGAGGTGTGAGGAGACAGGACTGAGCGCTGGAATGCTTTGATGATCTCTTGAAGCTTCTGTAGTTGAAGAAGATGATGATGAACAGAAGAATTTCAAACACAAAGGAGACCCTGGTCCTTACTCAACAATTTAATTAATAATCAAAACTGAAAACAAATTACAATGATGTGGCCTTTTATAGCCTGAAACAAAGGACTCTGATTAACTCTAGGATTCCCTTAACTGGTGGAAACCTTCTACTTATCAAATTAGACTCTTGTCTAATCTAAAAGAGAATCAAATCATTACGTGATCTCAGCCTTTGGATCTGAGATCTCACCTTCACTCTTGGAGTCATATAATTAGGCACATGTTAAATAACTTTACTCCTAAACAACCAAATTACAATTAAACATAACTTTAACTCGAGATAAAATATCAATAAACACAACTTTAACTCAAGATAAAATATCCATAAATACAACTTTTACTCAAGATAAAATATCCAAACAACTTCAACTTGGACTCGAACTGACTCAAATAAATCTGACGTTCATAATTTAATTTGAGGAGTAAATTGAGGGCAAAATGCCCAAATACCCCCCTCCTGTAGGGTTCATTCTAGCCTATGGAGGCTTCTTGTAGCCATCCTGGTGGGCCCCACTTGAGCTTTCAGCCACGGGGTCCTTGTGTTCACATCAGAGCTTCAGGGGAGAAGACCTTAATCCCAACAGAACTGTTGTGATCCTTCTTCCTACAATGATATTTGCTTCAATAGCTGGAAGTAGCCTTCAGTTTTGTTATTAATACATGAATCTGCTGAGAAGTTGCAGCTTGGCTTTGCTTAAATAGCTGGAAATAGTCTTCAGATCTATTATTAATGCTCTTGAACCTGCAGGGATGTTATGGCAATAAGATGGAATTGGGTTCAACCAGGGTTTGTTGAAGAGTTGAATACTAGGGAGATGGGAACAGAATAGGTATCTCAAGATTCAACGGTTTTTAATCTTGGGGCCATTTTTATTTTCATGTTGGCAGACAGAAATTAAATTTCAAACTTAAAACTAGGAATTGAAGTAGAGCTAGGACCAAGGATCGGAATCTCAGTTTTGAGGTTGGTTTTGACCGGCCCAGAAACCAAGATATGGTGGTTGGGCCAAAATTTTTTGTTGAAAATTGGAACATCTCCCTGCAAGTTTCGGTCCTTTTTTTTATGGTTTTTTCATATGATTTCTTGCCTACTGCCCACTTAAAGCATAATGACCACAAAGGAATTGATATTTTGCATTTAAAAAAAGCTAATTAGAAGTTACCATTCAAGTATATGCTAACACACGAGAGGTTTCAAGAAATATAAACTTTGTAAAATTGAACATGATGCAAGACTAGACATATATTAATCTCATGGTCATACAAGACAATTTAAGCCATCATCAAGCGAAAATAATATAAGGGTAATATTGGAACAAACCTTGCAAAAATCTTCCAAAATCTCCAAATGAGGAGCAAATGGTGTGATGGAAGACAAAGGAGTGACTGAAATTGAGTGAAAAATGTGCAAAGCACAAAAAATTCAGCACGGTTATTTTGGGGGTGGGTGGGTGGGGGTCTAAACAGCTTCAGTGAAAGCTGTGAAACACCACTTGTTTCGTCTCAGTTTTCTAAAAAACCACAGATTTCTTGTACCATGGCTAGAACCATTAGGTTTCAAAGCTAATTTCCAGTTGGGATTGCAACTCCAAACTCCAATAAAAGACTAAATCCCAATTGGAACTGCAACTTCAAGTAAGACTTTAATGAACGACAAAGTTAAAAATTAAATAATTCTAAACATGGTCCCATGATTTAGTGCTGGTGTGGTGAAGAATTCCTGCTGTTGCTGGTTTTTGATGGCCTATTTTCATACTCAAGTTCAAACAAATACGTCGACATACATCCATGAATCATTGTATTTTCAGCCATCAACACCATAGTTGTTAAGGCGTTGCGTAGGTTGCCAGGCACTGTGGTAGTTCTAAGCATCTAGGTTTCACCTATTCGCCTAGCCAAGGCGTAGTTGCCTTGGTTTTCTTCACCCCGTCATGCACCTTGTCATGTAGATGCTGTGACAATTATGATTAACATCTTTTTTTCCCCTTTCTTTCTTTGTCTGATTTCTTTTGATAAGCCGTTCAAGATGGTCAACCATTTTTTAATAGTGTGGCAGTTGGTTTTGGTCAGCTGGGCATTGGTTATGTTATATAGCTAATGGATTAGCCACAAGCTAAATGTTATCCTAAAATTTATTCAGATTCATGTATGCCATTGTATCTTTCATTGTTCTGTCCATGTAATGCCATGCACCCTCTTTTAGTCCCTAGACTCATAAAACTTAAAGCTGTTCCATTTGGCAAACTCTGCTGAAGCTTGACATGTAGGCAGCATTCTTTGGGGACAACATGTGTGCACAATTTGCGCCCCATTTGATATTCCATGCTAGAAATATTTGTCTATGTTGACATCTTTTTTCTCTTCTTGAGTATCATAGTAAACCAAAGCCGCCTTCTTAAGGTAGGACTGTTTCACTAACCTGTTTTTGAGCACTAGCAAGTTTAGTTGTTTGCTTATGAAAAGATAATGATGCAGTACCTGTTCAGATTAGTTTGGTTCTATCGGTGGTTTAAAACCACTGCATGCAAGTTTTGATTAAAAACCCAGGCTCATCTGAATTCGGGGACCCAGTGAATAGTTTCTTGTATTTGAAAGGTTGGGGCATTGGAGATCCTTATTTCGTTAAAAAGAAAAAATAAAGATTATTACTATTAATTTGTCTTTCATTTAGTTTTAGTTAGTTGTTCCTCTTGACCATACTCTTCACATTATATCCAAGGAAGAAAATTCGACTGAAATAGGAATTTCGACCTTGTAAAAGGCCGAAATTTTGATGTTTCGGTCGGAGCTGGACATTGTTTTTTATTTTGGAAATTGGAACTTCAATTTCTGGCTTTATATGGACTCAAAATGATTTGGATTCTTGCATACTACCTATTTTAAGCATAATAAACACTATAGAACTACTAGTTTACCAAAAAAACCATTGAAAATGTAACATCCAAGTATATACTACATATGAGGAGAAGCAAGAATGTTACCAATTACAAGTCTACTCTTCTTCCGTTTGCACCCCATACAAATGACGATACAAGTCCCATGATCTTTGCCCCATATAGTTGGCAACTGCAACTCTGTACATGGCCTCATCCGCATGCCTAAGATTTTATTATGATGGGAAGTTCTGAATCTCCTGATAAGGAATTGGTTCAACTACATATGAAAATGTTGGTGTTGGCTATGGTATAGAGTGGAAGATCTGCTCAACAAATGAATGAGCACCCTGGTTGTCAGCATAAGGTCCATATTGACAATAAGGTTCTAGTGGCAGACTCCGGTAGGTGATAGTGGGAGGGACACCATAAGCTCCATAACCATAAAGCTCCACTATTGGTTGACTCTTAATTATTTTTAATTTTATTTTAATATTTGAATATTTTTTAAATTATTTAAATATACATTAAATATAGTAAAAATAGATATTAACAGAAAAAAAATCAATTCAAAACCATCATAGCAATATGGTGTCTCAACTCTCACATACATTAATTTGAAGCTCATACATCTACTATGCTGTCTATACATATACATCTTTAGCAATATACATAATTTACAAAATATTTTTTAATAACAAAAAATAAAAAATTAATTTTGACACTACAAATTCATAGATCAACACTCTAAAATAAGCATACTTAAATTTAGAAGCAATCCAAGAAGATTTAAGGCACAAAGAAAACAAAAACAAAAAAAATGAAGAAGTTGTTTACTCACCTTGCAAGATTTGAGAAAATCCACAAATAGAGGAGCAAATCTAGTGTTTAAATGAAATGGAGTTCTGGAAATTAGGTGAAAAGAGGGATGAAAGCAAGAAAAATATAAAATAAGGTTCAAAATAGGGTCGAAATGTATGAGGAGATATCGCTCGATTTGGGTTGAAATGATGTTAGGTCGAAATATCGATCGAAAATGGTGATTTTTATAATTGCGTAGGTGTCGTTTCGGGTCGATTGGAATATTGTGTTGTATCGACCGATATTTCGGTGGTCGATACGACACAATATAATACATTTTGTGTTTTTACTACTGTATTTCGTTTTGATCTGTGATTTTGCAGACATTTTGACCGAAATTGTTACAATTTCGGTCGGTTTTTCTTCCTTGATTATATATTATATTGTGTCTTATAATGCCTAAGATAGACAGCGAGCACTCCATTACATGCAATTGATCCCTTTTGCGTGGAATCGAAGATGATTTAAAAAAAAAAATAATAATAATTTCCCTTCACTTACATTTCTTATATCATGTCCTTTAATTCATAAGCATAGGGTTAGAGTTGCATTTTGAAGCATCAAATCTTCAGCATATGAAAATTTGGAGCTGATAGATGTTATATGTAGAAGAAACATGAATGTTGCATGTATTCAAGATACATGATCGAAGGGTCAGAAACCCAAGCATTATATGACTTCAAACTATAGTACTAGACTACTTGGGGGAGGAAAGTAGTGGAGTGGCACAGTTGTGGACAGAGATTTGGAGAACAAAATAGTGGATGTTAAAAAGATCTGGAGATACGATCTTAACTACCAAGTTGGTGTTAGACAAGTTAGTATGTATACACCTGGGGTAGATTGAATGAGATTGTTAAGATACAGTTTGGGAACACATGGATGAATTAGTGCAAGGGTATGATTAGGGATAGAAACCAATTATTAGAGGTAACGTCAATGAACATATGGGCAGAGTTGGGGGAGAGGATTGAAAGGGTGGTCTTAGCATTGG
The DNA here is from genome assembly GCF_041222555.1 of Hakea prostrata. Classification (NCBI taxonomy): domain Eukaryota; kingdom Viridiplantae; phylum Streptophyta; class Magnoliopsida; order Proteales; family Proteaceae; genus Hakea; species Hakea prostrata. The sequence goes on along the minus strand of NC_142600.1, from coordinate 25,651,915 downwards.
GCCTTATGATATATTTTGGCTGGTGCATTGCAAAAACATTTTTTCAAAAAAAAAAGATCATTAGGTTATCTACAAGGGTGGGCAAGACGCAAGCTTATTGGATATCTTCATTTCTAAAGGGTCAGACTGACTATTAATGATTGTAAGGTTATATACTTATACCTGAAGTGAGCTTAATTGTTCAATATGCACTACAGCTCTTGTATACATGTTAAGCACAAAACAACATAAGAAGCCAAACATGTTTGCCTAAATCATTTGGTGACAATGAGGGAGGTACTAATGAGATGTGGATTGAGTTGGCAAATCGTATTAAGAAGGTTGCTAGATAAATCCTTGATCAAGGGTATTTGTTTGGCCCCAAGAGAGACTTGGTGTTGGAAAGACAAGGTACAGATGGGCCATTAATCTTAAGAATGTTCATTTTGAGATCTGGAAAAGGACCAATGGTCTACATGATGAAATGAGATATTATGTGGCCTAAAGAGGATGATCAAAAGATTTTAGGGAAAGCAAGAGTGAAACAGATATGGTGACTTTTGTGAAAAACTTAATACAAAAGAAGGGAAAAAATTGATCTGTCAGTTAGCTATGATATGATGTGAAGTTTGATGGCCGAAATAGGGCCTAAGGGATGCTGCCCCTACACCCTATGGCCCTGGAGGAAAATGTGTCATAACAGGAGCATTTTGGTAATTTGGGCAGTCCTAAACAAGCTCAATTAGGGTTAGTTGGATTCAACACGTTAGTAGGAGTCCAAATCTAATGTTTTTTTTGGTGTTTGAATTATTCTTGTTATGAAAGAGTCCTAGTCTAGTTAGGAGAGGTTCAGTCAGAATCTTAAGTTGGATTCCTTCTTAAGTTAGAAATCCTTTAATGATTGCAATTTATTTTAGTTAGGAGTTTCCTCTAGATAAAACTCCTGATGGGGACATTACATGTCCACCCGTTTTTCACTACTACCAAAGACGGAGGCGACCACCTTGGAACCTTTTAGCTTGGTTCAGCGAGGAGTATGAGGAGATCTACTTGTAGTGGATCACCTGGACCCATAGGACCAGGATCCACGTAATTTTTCGGTTACATTGGTTCATATTTTGGATTTATTTCAATGTAAGGGTTACATTGGTTCATATTTTGGTTTTCTATACTAAGGATAGTTTAGTCTTAGGATAGTCTTAGGATTTTTTATTTATTTATTATTATTTAAGCAACATGAGGGCATCATTAGTTGCAGGGGGAAAAAAAGAGAAGAAGAGAAAGAGCAGCTGCAGCCTTCTCAGGAATCCAGTGATTACTCCTCTCTCTCTCTCTCTCCCTCTCTCTCTCTCTCTCTCTCTCTCTCTCTCTCTCTCTCTCTCTCTCTCTCTCTCTCTCTCTCTCTCTCTCTCTCTCTCTCTCGTGGGGTTGTCTACTCTCTCTTCGGTATGTCCTATCCTTCCCCATTTCTCTCTTCTCTTGCTTGTTTCTGGCTCCCCAGCCCTTTTCTCTCCCAGGTCTGACCTTTTTTTCCCCCTCCTGTTTTGATTTCTTCTCCTCCTCCGTTCCTCTTTCTTTATTCGCCCATCCTGCCTGTCTTACGGCATCCCTGCTGCCTCTTATTTCCTCTTTTCTTGTACCTGTCAACAGCCTTTGCTGCCTCTTCTTTGCTTCTTCTTTTCTTCTCCTCCTTTCTTATTTTCTCTTTTCTCTACATATCACCTTGTAGCACCATTCTGCCAATATCTCTTTTCTACTGTCCTCGTCAGTTTCTTCTAGTTTCTAACCTTATTTTCTTCAGGGAATTCTCTTAATACTCTATGGTAACCCTTGCATTCATCCTCTTCTTTCTCGTTATCTGTTGGATATCACAGTACTGCAGTTTCTGCCAATGGCATTTATCTGTATTTCCTGGGATCTCTATTTGTTTTCTCTCCTTGGCATAACGTCCTTGCTGCCTTGTGTCTACTGTTATCTGAGATTGCTGACTTCTTGTTGCATTGGAATAATTGTTTGATGCCCCATGATGATTGGCTTTGGTTTAAGATTAGGTTTTTGCATTGAGTGTACTGCTTACTTCTCTATTGAATGGAAAATTGATCACTATGACCTGCTGGAATTTTATTACCTTGAATGTAATGCCTCTGATCTCTTTGCCTAACTCTGTGGATTAATCATATATGAAATCTGATTTGTTTCCTTTGGTCTTTATAATGTTTGCACTTAGATTAGTGATTGTTGGTTAATCTCATGTCGTAAACATCTTGCTAGTAGTTTTTGTGTGCTGTGCAATCCCCTCCCTTAATCTGTCCTGGTGTCCTACTAGCTTTAGATCCTGTTTCCTTGTAGAATACCCTAGTTACATTAACTCCTTGTTTGTTTTGCTTTGTGATTTGAGTCCTTGTAGGTATCCTCTGACTTGAGGCTATAAATGTAGCCGAACACATGTAATCCGAACGGTTCTTTTGATGCTTAATAAAATTGATTGAAGGAGAATTGAGTGGAGTTTGGAGGTTTCCAAGGGAGGAAACCTGTGGCAGCCTGGTCTGTGGATTTGTTCATGCAATTAGCCTTCTTCAAGCTGTCAACAACATTGAGTCTTCATCCCTCACAGCCCCCAACCCTTTCCCCCATCTCATCTCTCCATCCCCCTCTCCTTTCTCTCTTGCGGCATTCTCCCTTCGTCCCCTTATCCAAACCCTGCCTCTTCTGGATACCCCACACTTTTCCTTTTGTAACCCTCGATCCCTAATTCGCACCTAAAACCCTAGATCTGAAATTTCCCTTTCCCCACAACCCTAGTTTTGAGATCCCTTCTCCCTTAATTCCAGCTAGCCTAAAACTCCCTCCGCCCCCATCTCTGCGGCAGTTCATTCTTTTCCCAAAACCCCTAAAACCATAACCTTCATTCCCATATCTTCCTCATTTTTTTGTGTGAAATTTTCGGATTTTTCCAAAGGTCCAAATTCCAAATTCAGATCTAGGCCAATTCATCCATTAAATCTCTCCCAAACATTAGAAACCTTATCCCCCCACCTTAGCGACTTTCCATCCCAATTTTAGCCAAGGTTGAAAGTATCCCACGATACCATATGATACTAGCCGATACGTATCCATATTTGACCCAATCGATACAATACATTTCTCCATTGAATTACACTAAAATACATTAGCCAGAGCAATACAATACTCGATACAGGACGATACGTCTCTTAAAATCACCTAACCAATACGATACTCGATACCAATACTTTAAACCTTGATTTTAGCCCTATTAGGCTAACTAGACTAACCAAACCCTACTCCAAGCCCTAATTTCTTTGCTATGCTAATTTCCCCAAAACCCTAGACTTCTGGAATTCAATTTTGAAACCAAAAACAGCAAGGTGCAGGTTCGTATTCGTTCACCCTAAAGTCCAAACCTAGTAATCCATCCCTGAAACCCCTAAACAGCCTTAAATCCGTAATCGCAGGGTTTTAGTAACCCTGATGGCTTGCTGATTCTCCTTATTAGTTCCTGTATTCTCGCCTCACCCTGATGAGGTCACATCATGATGGGGAATGGGAGAGCAAAGATATGGGCAATGTTAGATGCATTACAAAAGAGTGGATATTATTACAGGATGGAGATAAAAACGAGATATAGGGTGAGTATTTTTACAATGTGCTAAATGGAACTACCTTGATTTATAGGATGGATTCAAAGGTGGAAGAAATTAGCCTTGAATGAAGCCAACACATGTTAGAGACATCTACAAGGCTACGAGAAGTTGGCGAGGCCTAATTTCAAAAGGCCCTACAAAAGACGGAATTTAATAAAACTAAATCGGATCAGATACCAACTAAAGTTGGTCAGTTTAGGAGTATCTGTGTGTGTGTTTGGGGGGGGGGTTGCTAGTCAAAACTGTAGAGGCATAAAACTAATGAGTCATGCTTTGAAGCCTTGGTAAAAAAATCATTAAGAGTCACCAAAGATTAGAATTTGATACATCAGAATACCACTTTGATTTTATGCCTGGAAGACCTGACAGAGGCTACTCATCTTTGAAGGAGGCTTATGTAAATTTTTAGAGCCTGTAAAAGGAACATCCATTGGATCTTTATCTACGTGAAAAAGGCCTTTGACAATATCTTGAGAGCTCATTTGGCATGTCCTAGAGAAGAGAAGGTCTCAAGTATTTACTTGGATATGGTTGAGGACGTGGTGACGAGAATCAGAACTCTAGATGGCAAAGGTAGTGAGTTCCTAGTTACAATGGGATTAGAGCAAGGATCAGCTTTAAGCCAGGTATTTGTTTGCACTCATCATGGACATCGTAACCAGGCACATATAAGACAGGTCCCTTGGAGTTATGCTATTGACAGGTGATATTGTCTTGATAGATGGGACAATGGAGGGGATTAATGTGAAGCTGGAATAACGGACATTAAACTTTAAATCAAGAGCTTTTAAGCAGACACTCCCCCTCCAAACACCCCCCCCCCCCCCCCAAAAAAAAAAAAGGGGGACCCCAAACCATGCAAATAAATATGTAAATAATATGCTACTTCAGTCCAACCATGAGAGACAATGAGGTACTATGATTTTGGCATGAGAACTACCACAAGGTGATTTCTTTAGAGTTTAGATACCTGGGATGAAAAGGGTGATACAGAAAGTGATGTTTCCCACTAAATTAAAGTAGGATGGATGAAATTGGATGAAATGGAGAGGTGCATCATGAGTGTTATGTGACAAATGCATGCCTGTTAAGCGTTATGGGAAATCTAATGGGCAGTAACAGAAGTGGGTATGGCACTTGGAGCAGAGTTTTGGGAATCTTATACAAGTAATATAGATAAGATTGGTGCAGAAAGATGATTATGCATAGCAAGAATAGAAGAGAATGGAATGAGGACTGCTTCAGGCCCAAATAAGGGAGTTGCACCACTTGCCATGGTGGTCCCCTCTGGACTGCCTGGATCCCATGAGTGAATAGAAAGTTTGGTCTACATTGGATCTTACCTGAATCTCCCCATCTATCTTCCTGAGGAGAAGTTTGCTTTCAAACTCTGGTTCAAACAGGAGTATGCCATGCTAATGTGCCTCGGATGATCCCCATCTCTGGGTTAGGTGCTGATGAGCATATTGAACCATCCATGTGGCTGAGAGCCCTCACAGCCCAGGCGCTATGGTCATGTCCAACCAAGATATATGAATTTACCAGGGGCATTAAGGAAGAGTGATCAGATTCAGTTGACACATCTAAAAGAGTGACATAACTATTGAGTTGGGATAATGTTATGGTTATTGTATTTAGATAGATTAGGAGAAACTGACATTGTTTTTGGTCTTCTTGTTCCAGAAAGTTAACTTAGTTAGGAGCCATTCTTAACCTGCAGCTGGAAAGAGATATATGTTGGTCTGCTGTGTTTCCTTTATTAGAGTCTGAAATCAGTCGAATCATTTGAATTATTGCTCATAAAAGGGAGTCTCCTTACTTGCGACTGCTTTGTTTTACTTCGGAATATATTGTAGTCGCTTAATTGCCCAGCTTGAAAAAGTGATCGGCGAGTCAACAGGATTGAAAAAAATATTAGTTTAGGATTGATCAATCTGTATTACAACTTTCTATTTACATAGGAACTGGAAGTAGAAGGAATGGTACGATCCACACATATTGATACCTTTGTTCCATAAGAAAATCAAACTTTTTCATTCTTATTAATTATTTCTGATTCACCAGTTCTTATCTCTTTTTGAAGGAGGAAAAAATAAAGATATGAAAAAGTCATATTTTTTTCTCAGTTTTTAATTATTCTAATTTTCCCCAATACTTCCAATATTTAATTCAAATAAAGAGGTTGCGAGTGATCAGGTTAGATGATCAAGTCGCTAGTGAAAAGTCAGCTTGTAAGGCCAGGCTTTGCGTCTTTGAACTAAACCAAAATCTAGTGTCGGAATTTTTGACAGATGTCTGCAAATTTTGGAGACTTTTGAATGTATACTGTAACCTTCTTTTTCCTTAACCTGACGGTTGAAGAAATTTTTTGTAATCATATCTGTGTTTTTCTTATTCTTTGGTTGCAGGAGGTGGATATTTGGTCATATGGGTGCCTAATTTTGGAATTGTTGACTCTGCAAGTTCCTTATGCTGGATTGCCAGAATCAGAAATTCATCGCTTACTTCAGGCATGTTGAACTTGTTCTCTCCCCCTCCCTGCACTCCCCAAGAAGCCTGTGTGCATGTAATGCTTTTGTTGGAATTCTACCTCCTTCAGGAGGGTGTTTTGCCTTGCTCTATGGCACAGTTCCCCACTGTCTCAGACGGTGCATCTCACCTGGCTTTAATGGTTCAATTTTTACTGGTGAGAGTATTGACTCCACCCTATACAGTGATTTCATCATTACTCCGTCCCTATCTACGACGGTCTGAAATACCCTTTTCACCATGCCAATCCATGTCCATGGAGAGATTCTCTCTATAGGTGACGAAAGTATATCAGTAATATGTATTCTTGACCTGCACTGGCTTTCCAAGGTGTCTTATTTAGAAACAGTTGAAGTTGAATTTTATCTATCCTGGTTGGCCCTGGGCAGTGTTGGTATAGGTACCTTGTTGCACATGTGGCAGATGCTAATTATGACATAAAGAAGTTGTCAGAACTTGTGCTAAATCTGGAACGACCTGCGTAGATTATTCTATGGGGGTTGGGTCGGTTCTGATCATTAATTTCCTGGATACTTACCTTCCCTTTCAAAATCATAAATTTTCAAGTTTGTTTCTGCTTTTAGTTACGTGAAGAGAGCGAAATGTTGTTGCATATTCATTAGTTTTAGAGGATTGGCAAAATTCAGAGAATTAAGCATTGGACTTTTTGTTTTTTGTAGACGGGTCAGCGGCCACCACTGACAGCTGAACTGGAAGCATTGAGTTTTCCGGAGGAGCCAGCAATGAGTAGATCCAATACTGATCAAGAGGACTTGGTAGAAACTGAAGCAAAAATAATGAGCTTCCTGGTTGATTTATTCCATCAATGTACAAGCAGCAATCCTGCCAACCGACCTACAGCAGGGCAACTCTATGACATGCTGAACGCTCATTCCAATTCCTTCTTGAGTGCAACAAGCTGAGGAACAGATCTGTGCTATCTACTAATCCATTCGTATTTGCCATGACACATCTTCTCGTCCCCCTCAACCCAATTTTGCAGCTCCTAACAGTTAAAAGCGAGTGTCTTTCACCAATGTTCCTTGGATGCAATAATTCAAGCTTGTGCGGTTGTGGCCCTCGGCTTGTCAGCATGGTGGCACCCTGAGACTGTAGAAATAGTTTTTTCGTTTTCTCCCCCCTTTTTTTGGGGTCTGTAACTTATCTAGGGTAGTCAGTCATTGTTGTAGTTTTCCATTTAGGTTGGTCAACTGTTGTCAAATTAAGTTTCCTGTGTCCAGCATTCTCCCATTTTGTTGTGTAGACTTCCCATTGCCTGAAGAAGTTCTTTTAGTTTATGGAGTTTCCGAAGGGAACTTAATTCCCAGGAATCTCGCCAATTACTTTATACGAACATTTTCTTTACTAATGGAATACAGGAATCTCATCTGCTACGGTTTGACCATGTTATTGGTCTCTCACACCTCTTTTCCGATCCATAGACATCTGAAATTGACATTTGCTCTTGATTAGCAATTCAATCCTGTAGGTTTCTATGGTTCTGCAGCTTTTGCTTGATGGATGTGAAGTATATTAACAGCAACATTTTAAAGGTGAGAACTACCTGTAAAACTAAAAATGGTGATATTCTAGTCACTGCTTTTTAAATTCAATGGTAATGGAAGCAGAAACAGTGATTGCAAATTTGCAATGTACTTGATTGTTGTCGAAAACACAACCGCTCAAGAATGACAGGCATGTACAAGGCGTTAGTCTTCCAAGAATACTGCTTGGTTAAAACATGGACCGTACAAGAAAAGGCATTCCTTCTTAACTCACAATATTGAGGATTTCATGAAAGTAAAGTATATTTCAAATACTTGAAGCAGCGAAGGGAGCCATGACCTTGGGTTACTTGAGAATAAAATGAGGAAACAGAATGTCAGCCTGGCTGTCTTCAGTTGTGGAAGGTGTGAAGTTCCTTCAGCGGGTCCTGATTTTTGATTAAACCTGAGAGGGAAACCAGAAGGTATCTAAAATTGTTTAATGTTTCTTTCACTCTTGATAGAGATTAGAGAGGATCAAATCATTGAATATAAACGAGAAATCGTGGTCCTAATGAGTTATTTGCCTAGTTCAAAATGTTCAGGGGACATAAATCTTCAAAGGCCACAACTAGCTGTACAACTTACTCGTAATCCTTGTACCTGTTTTTTTTTTCTTCTTTTTTTCTCCTTCCCTTGTTGGGGTAAGAAACGGATTTGCTCAGGAAAAGAAGAAAACATGAAGTCCAATTACAAGCCTAGCGCAACCAAGAGTTGGGTTGTTGGACTCTTTCAATTGATAAGGGCTTCCGAACTAGTGTATCAGACTATAAGCTGGTACCTGGTTAAAGATGGTAAAATTCACAAACACAAACTTCCACCTCTTTCACATAGAATGTTTCTGCACAAGCACAGCAATACGAGTTGCATATATGATTTTGCACCTAGGGCGCTTGTGCTTTCTTTAATCAACAATGCTTCTCCACGCCCACATGAACTTGGGAGTTCATTAGAATTACTCCCATATTATTAGCATTTGCAGATCTCCGTGTGGATCGGATATTGTCCCCTGAATGAGATAAAAGAAGCATGCGTATGTGGGCAGGTAGGTGGACCGTGGGCAGGCACCATGCCACAGCCATGCATGCCAGCATCTATTCAAATCTCTCTTCAATAAGATATCATCTTTGCTGTCTACTTTTTTAAGGGAAAAATTAAATTGCCTTTTGTTTATTCTCTGTTGTAAACTTAGCTGGAGATAGGAAAAGTATCTGTGAGACCCATTCTTGAACTTGTCTGTCCAGAGAGAGAGAGAGAGAGAGAGAGAGAGAGAGAGAGAGAGAGAGATCCTTGTAGCAGTTATGATAACATGGGAGTATAGGAGTTGGACCACTCTAGAAGTCTAACTTGGACCCCCCTCTACAATCCTTAAGAGTCTGGTTACTTAGCTGTCCTTAAATTTGCAATTTCAAAGCCCTTTCTGAATCCTTGTAGACCCAATAAGGTTAAATGAAGGACCACTTGGGTTCCCCTTCACGGCTTTCATGAGTCATCCCACACACTCACACACAGTACTCGCTCTTCTTTGTAGTTTTTGCTTATTAAAGTTATTAAAAGCAGAAGCAACTTTCTTTCTTTTTTGGGGGGTAAGTAAAAGCAGAAGCTATAGGTCGTATGATTCCTTAGTCAAGCCTTAGGAATATGTGATTCTGCCATTCAGTTTCTGGTGAAGTGAAAAACTTTTTTTTTTTTTTTTTTTTTTTAACTTTCTTCATGATAAGACTAATCGCTTGGCCAACTTATTATAACTTATCATGCCAAAATTCTTGACTACTGTCACAGTGCAGTTACATGATTCTCGCCCGACATCTTCATCAAATGAACTGCTTTATGTTTGTTCCATTATGCAGATAACATGAAGAATTGATCTTTAATTTGAGAGTTGATTTCAAACTTCTTAAGAACTGGGGTTTGGTTGATTACAGTGCCATTCAGATGACAACCAAAAAATAACCAATTCCATGTTTTAGAACACTACACTAAAATCTACAGGAGGCTCCACGGGGCTGTGATGATCACAGCACTACGGGTGTCAACACGTTGGGCCAGGCTTGGCCATAACCAGAGCCCAACCTGCTCAGGAGCCTTGATTTAGACTCAAGTAAGTACCAAGCCAGCCTTGCCAAGGCCAAAGCATACACTCAAAACCTCATCTTTATGGCTATTCAATGGGACTGTTTAGAAAACTCTTTTCCAATGAAAATCTTGAAGATCTGGATATTGTTAGAGGAACTAATGGAGGAGAACGTCACATATAACCATATTTCAGTTCTCATGGATTGGCTCGAAACTTCATAAATTCCCTTTTCTACGTAAAGGTCCAGGTTCAGTAAATATCTTTCAAAAAGAAAAAATATTGCGGCTCCAAATGGAACATACAAGTGGATGAAATCAGATTATGGGTTCCACACATTTGCAGTACTACCTATCGATTTTTTTTCTTCCCCTATTTTGGATATGATTTTTGTTGTTGTTGATTCCTTTAAGCGGTTTGGTTGTTTCTCACTTTTTGATTGGAGTCATCTAAATAACAATTTGTGTACATTCGTTAATGGATGTAATCTTGAATGTCTGTAGTCACTTATATTCTTACTAAATAATTTTTTTTTGTTTATGATTAGCACAAGCAAATGGGATTAGTAATGTTGGGTCATTTTACCGGACCATAAATTAATGTTGGGTTCCTTTAGTGCAATATATTATGTGTGGGTTCCAAGCAGACTAACATCGTTAGTTGCTATTAAGTATATTCGAATTTCAAAAGGGAAAGGACCAAAGTACCTTTCAGGTTATTTAATATATTGTGTCAATATATGATTTTAAAAAGAAATAATTGATCATTAAGCATTTTAGTTCCTCTAGGTTTGAAATTCAAATATACTTAACAGCCACTAACAATATTAATCTGTTTAGGACCCACATGTACTATATTGCACTAAGGGGACCCATACATAAAAAACTCTAACAACAATAATAAGCCTTGTCTCAACTAAATGGGGTCGGTTACATGGATTTTTACTTTCCAATCAGTTTTGTTTGAGGCCATGCTAGATACAAGGCTTAAACTACATATCATTTCTCACCATTTCTCTTAAGGTTATCTTAGGTCATGTCTAGTGAAAATATTAAGACTTTACAGAATGAGCGCTGAAAATTGCAATGCACCAGACCAATTTTGATTTCTATGAACATGAAAAGGAAATTATGTTAAGTGTTTGGAATAAAACTAGATTTGAAATTAGGGAATTTCAAATGTTAATGGATGTCCTTTATAGTGTTTGGTTACTTCATACTAAATATGTTTGCATGGATTTTGATTTCAAATCCACGGAATCAACATCCATGAGAATGTAGTTCATTAAAAATGAGTTTTCCCAAGCATGGAAGGAAATTATCATTAAGGCAACTTTTGCATTGCCAGTATACGCCATGTCATGTTTTCTCATCCCAAATGAATTGTGTTATAAAATGAATAAAAAAAATTAGACAATTTTGATGGAAAAATGATCAAGGGAGAGGAATACACTGGGTTAATTGGGATCCATTATGCAAAAGTAAGAATATGGGGGTCTTGGATTTAAGAATGTTCATTGTTTCAACAAAAGCTCTTCTAGCAAAACAGAGCTGAAGACTGCTTACCTGCCCTAACTCTCTATGGGCACAAATATTGTATGCTAAATACATTAAGGATGTTCCTTTCCTTGAATGTACTTTACCTAGGGGATGCTCTTGGGGATGGAGAAGTGTCATTGCTGAAAGGGATGTGTTGAAATTTGGTATCCTTAGACATGTGGCAAATTTGCCAAATATACAGATCTACAAAGATCCTTGGCTTCCATCCCTTTCTTTCAAATGCATCAGCTCACCTCCTACTATCTATGGTCCAATCTGGGTTCAAGATTTAATTATATGGCAAGAGTCACAATGGAATCTCCAACTTCTTAATTCTCTTTTCTCCCCTATGGTAATAGAGGCCATTCTCACTATATCAATTCTTTCCCAAGATACTTTTGATTCATGGATTTGGGAAAAGACCACTCATGGTAAATTTTCTGTGAGAAGACTTAGTATCAGTGTTTGGCTATGGTGGATGCACATGGAAATATTGTCTTTTCTTCCTCTTCTAATTTCAAGAAAAAAATTTGACAGATTCCCACTCTCCCAAAAATAAAACATTTCCTTTGGAGAGCTTCTCATGAGGCTATTGCAATCGGTAGTTTTCTTTTTCATAGGAGGGTGGTTCTTGCTCCTATTTGTTTGGTTTGTGGTGGAGGTGTTGAGAATATGAGTCATGCCCTTTTTCATTGCGTACATGCTAGAGAATGTTGGTGCCTATCCCCTTTATGCATTGACACTCGGGATCTTAGGGGTGAACATTTACATGACTGGATGGAATTTGTTCAAATCAGATTTAGAGGTTATAAGAATTGGTCTCAGATTAACCAACTATGGAGTGCTATGATTTGGTGTATATGAAATTCTAGAAATGAAAATGTGTATAAAGGGATAGAGATTTCTATTGAACATACTATGACAATGTTCTCTTTCTTATTTGCAGATATTCAAAATCATGTTTGCACTACTATGGGTGAGAGACATTCGGTTTTGCAAACTTCATTTGATCCAGCTGAGGATTGGGATTTTTTCCAGGTCTTTGTTGATGGCTCTTGGGATAGGACATCAAAGAAGGGTGGCAGGGGATGTATTCTCTGGGATTCGGTTGGCTCTTTTGTTGCAGCTCA